>NC_068412.1:12055748-12355748 GCF_023724105.1 Carassius gibelio | reverse complement strand
CATGCTTTAACTCTCTAAAGGTGTTAGCCATCATGATTTTAGGCTGTAGTCCTATTGGAAAGCCAAACTGTTGTTAGGTTCCCCTGATTTCTAAAGGATGATGAATAATTCAGAAACATTTGTTGTCATTCGGTCCACTCAGAACTGCCCAAATCTCCTGTAGGGTCTGCTACAGATGCTGGCAGATCTGGACTGAAATGATTATCAACTCCAAATGGTGCTTGCCAGCTTTCCAGTAACACTGCTTCACAAAAACGTGTCAGAGAGTGCCAGGGAATGCAAGCCAATAGGCACCAGAAATTAATACCAGAAACGGGGCCCTCTTAAGGTTTAGATTCCTTTGGATGCTTAACGTTAGCTTGTACCAGTGACTGGAAATGAAGGGGTTTTCGTTGTCCTTACACAATGTGAGCGAGCAGTATGTGTCTCCGATTCCTCTCTGCCACCATCTGAAAGTTCTTAGCATAATCTCTTACCCCTCCGTTTGCACAGGGCTCTGAACAATAACATTTACTTAGAGTGGGATCTATCTAATTCAACCTATAATTATCTCTAGCCTCTTTTCCCAATAGTCATGGCTCCTTTTTTTCATTCAGATTGAATTATTAACATATGCAGGGAGTTGGAAGAGAATGCTGTTGTAATGGAAGATGTTTTTCTAGCAGTCAGGAATTGCTGTGGTCTGCAGAGATACGTGTATAAAACTCATCCAAAAGTACTATTAAAATAATAATGAATATTTAAACCATTTAAAATAAAGTTTTATGAAGATTTGATTGTTTCCTATTGTCCTTAAATAAATTAAAAGATTAACTTAATACAGTATGACGTCAACAATGAGGTCATTGAGGCCAAAGCACATCATTTTGTGGGAAAACATAGTATTTATGGTCTGTTTCTTCATTTTTGCTTTTTCATTTATTTAGCTGTACGTAAATGTATATAACAACAACAATTATTATTATTGTCATTATTATTATTATTAATATTATGGGCAAAGTCGGTAACCATGTGCACAATTCGTTTAAAAATAAAATCATAAAAATGAAACTAAACAACAACAACATTAATAATCTAGTTAATAATAATAATAATAATAATAATAATAATAATAATAGCATTATTATTATTACAATAAACATTTGTTCCACAAAGTTAAGTGGTTTTAACAAACACACACACACACACACACGCACACACGCACACGCAAACACAAACACACACAATATATATATATATATATATATATATATATATATATTAATGCACTATATTGTACATAAAACAAACAAAACTAAGTATTCACTAAACTAGGTAATCATATCTTACAAAATCTATTGTGAATATGAAAGCGTTAGTCTCTGAAATACAATATAAAGCCAATGCTCACCAGATTTGTTAAAACACATTATTAACCTTTGTTCTTCCATACAGAGATCTCTGTCAGGTCATCTGAACAAACACTACAGCGTTATTATGAGAATGTGTGCTTCTGCCAAGTTGCTTTATTAACTAGACGCGTGACCACACTTTCAGTGACAACACATGTTGGCAAGCCACAGGAGTAGACGCAGAACAATTTTGGCTTTTATTTGATTGTCCTCTTTTCCGTCTCCTAATCCATCAGACATTACCTACATACCCATTGTTCAAAATCTCACCAAGTTGGAAATGTGACAGCTTTAATGTGCCTACAATAGTACTGACCTGGCTCACATTACAAGAGTAATAATGTTCTTGACAGGCCTATAGCTCCAGCGACCCACAAGCACAGCAACAGAACACTGCTACTACAGATTAAAATAAGAGGAAAACTGGGAGGCAGTGGTCTAAGGAGGGACCACAGGGGGGAAAGAATGAACACTAGTGCTGAGGAAACAACAATGACACTGTCAAGTTACAAGATACTCATAACTGACTGCATGATAGTCTTATGACAAAGAAATTTATATTTTTTTATATAAAACTTTACAAAGTTTCTTTATTCAAAGAATGGTCAGAAAGGCAGAAATCAGGAATGGCGTCAGGTATGTTAGGGGTAACCAGAATCGAAAACAGAACCAAGCAGAGATCGGGGCAGGCAGCAGAGAATCAGAGTCGAAATACACAATCCAAGATCAGACACGGGAAAAACAAGCACAAGGGAAAACACTCGGAAATGCTAGACAGGCTAAACAAGACTTTGCCGTGAGTGAGAGTGATTGTGCTGCTTTTATATGTGTGTAAATGAGGTGCAGGTGTGGCAAGGAAATTGGCTGATGAATGAGGTGCAGGTGTGGCAAGGTGATTGTGATGCAGTGACTCATGGGGAATGTAGTTCAGGTGTGGTGCAACAGTATGGGAGGTGCTAGTGTCCAAGTGACATCTGGTGGTTGATGGGTGGAATGGTCCTGAGTGGAGTGCCCTCTACTGAAGTTCATGGGCACTCCATCTAATGATCGTGACACAGGGAGTCAAATGAGTCAGTGAAACATCTGTATCTAAAGAATCACCTGAAAGAATCAATGCACTCAACACACTTTTCTAAAAAGAATATTATTGAGTAATAAAACATTTGGAACAGAGCAACTGAATGCGTTTCATCACTGCCTCATTTTCGCTCAGTTGTAATACTTTAGATATCGATGCATTGTGGCGTTTTTGTTAACACTTTATTTAAAGGTGACCCTGTTACACGTTACATGTCCTTGCTATTATAATAAAAATAAATTATGCATAATTACATCCATGTAATCCTAATCCTAAACCCAAACACAATAAGTACATGTAGTTAATTAACAATATTCAGTACTTTAATGTATAATTACACTGTAACAAGGACACCATAAAATAAAGTATAACCGTGTTTTCTTATGCTACTGAAAAAGTAGCTATTAGTAAAAAAACACCTTACATCTCAACACATAATAAAGGGTGTTTGAGTTGCTCTGGATGTGTTGAACTGCCAGTCTGCAGGGTGATGCAGGGGACAGGCAGGGACAAAAGCAGTGCTACCGTGGGTGGGCTGAAGAGAAGGCCAAGGAGTGGAGCGGCTCGGCGCTGTCCCCGACCTGCCATGTTTGGATAAGGCCAGCAGAACATGTGGAGGAATCAGCATGAGGCATCACACCTGGAGGAAAAGACAACTAAACCCAAGCCCTGCTCCACGGCTCCGGCTCCACCAAGTCTAGCCGGCATCTGGAAGTGATATCAGGAGACACACGGCCTCCGACCTTCATCGCTGCTGGGCTGCGCTTTACCTTCATAACGTGAGAATTGGGAGAGCAAAACAAAACAGAAAAAGTGGGAACGTGTAAACATAAACCTCAACACTCCCTTCTAAACAGACGATTTGCAAGTAAAACAAAACAAGCGTGATTGCAGCAGAGTTTCGCACGTGCCGCAGCCAGACTTCATAAAGATGTCACAGAGATGTCAACAGATTCCAGAGGATCTGCACACCTGAAATCACATCTAACCATGTCCATGTCCTTTCTGCTCGAGTTAACTCAGGCATAAGCCAGTAGAGAACAGCTGTCTGGCTGTATTTTCTTAACCCAATACAAGGTAGGTTTAACCAAGCGAGGGTCCTGAAGTGATAAGGCTGGAACAGGCCATGTTGTGACTGCTGTAAGATCGCCGCTCCTTTGTTTATTTACATGAAAGCCATTTACCCAAATACACACTTTTCATATCCCACATAGGCTTCAGTCAGTGACCCTGATCATAAGATGCACAAACACACATCTGTTTAGTCCTCTTCACACAATCCCAAGCATTGCATTATTCTTCATACTAGGGTTCATGTGTTGCTTGAACAAAGCCTTGTACAATATTCTGCTTGCATGTTTTTATTATATTAGTACAAGGTGAGCCAGTCTTTTTCTGTATTTATTTATTTATTTATTTTTTTTTTTTGTATTTTCTTAAATTTTAATGTCAGAGTAAATTTTCACACCATAGAAACTGTACTGTTGCCATGCAAGACTTTTATCAGTTTAAAAGGAGAAACAACTTCATTAAAATTCCAGCCGTGACCTTGGTATCATCTCTACAAAGAAGGAATGTGCATTTGCTTTTCAAACATTACATTTTGTGGGAGGATTGGAACAGTTGAAAAGAAAAGAAAAATTGGTACAAAGAAAAGCACAATGTATGAATATATTTAATAATTTAATCTCTTCCCACTGCTTTTCAGCAGTATGTAACAAGGGAAACGTGAACAAAATTGGTAATTGAGTTGTATAAATAATATTAAATAAATTGAACTCTTAAAGCAGACAAACTGGACGATTATTAAAAAACAATTTCTAAATAAAAGAAGAATAATTGAGTTATTGACTTCTTGTGCTAATTAATTTAAAATTACATTTTTTAATTAATATTTGTGTCTTGTTTTTCAGTAAAATACATACACATTGTCCAAAAGGTATAATGAGCAAACATATATCTAGTAGAGAATCAGATTTGCGTAAGATATTAGGACTCCTATGCTTTAGAAAATATGTTTTGAATTATGTTTTTTCAAATTATATATATAAAATAATACAGTTAGATTTAAACAGCAGTTGAGGTAAAAGTCTATTTTTGTATACTTGTGTTGTTATTTCCTGAGCTAAATTCAGATCATACATCTCTATAATTAATATATAATTTTCTATGGTCTATTCAGTGGTTTTCAATTTTGCACAGTGCTGGACATTTTCTATATCTTTATTATTTAACACAACTGATTTGGATCATCAGCTCATTAACAGCGAGCCCCATCAACTGAACTGTGTCAGATAAGAGATACACAATTCTGTGGGTCTCCAGGATCTATTCAGTGGTTTACAAAGTCATTATTTGAAAGACGACTTCAAAAGGGGCTTTGTGACTCTTGCAGGTCAATATCTCATTAACGCTGTCACACTAAGCATAAAGTGTTGGAGAACTGTTTCAAAGTCAATGCGGTACTTTTTCTCTCCACTTGATGGTGCAGCAGATGATTCTGTCAGAACAAGTTTATCATCACACATCTACCTCCAAATGCATTCAGGGGAGTGATTCTGTCAGCAGATGTGATGATCAATATATGATGGAATCTCATCCCTGGATCCTCAAAACATGTACTCCAACAGCCAGCGATACGTCTGTCCATTCAGATAATATTCAGGATGCTGGACGATATTGAGATTAATACAAACATAAAAATATAAATCATTCTAAATTCATGAAGGTCCATTAAGTGGAACAGAAAAGCAAACATGAGCATAAACATTGTGTGTGCTTTTAAATCTAAAAACAGAACAATTATTTGCAATGAGATTACAAACAGTGTAATCTATCTGATGCAAACAGATGTGAATTTGTTCACAAGCTTATAGAGATTTATTTATCCCAGCATTATTTATGCTTTATGTTTCTATAAGAGAGTGCCGGTGCCTAACCACCTTATCTTCATTTCATGTAGAAACGCTGAAAATGTTAAATATCTACACTATGTAAATATGAAATAAAATATCCATAAAATGTTAAATACAATATATTTCATAATTAAATACTAACATTAGATTTTATAATGAAATGCTAATTATTAATAAATTATATTTCATAACTAAATACTATTTAACGTATAACGTAACGTATTTTAACATTTTTACTATTTTCTTTTTCATATTGTTACAGTACAAAACAATTATAAGTATTTATGTAACTTTTTTTTTTTTTTTTTTTTGTATATTAGGCTACTTAACGTTATGTATTTTCCATTCCATTATTTTTTTTTTCCATTTTAGAATCCCCATATTTTAATTTTCACTGAAGCAGGCATGCTGCCTTATGCAAAATCTGAGTTTGCCCCTACTTATCGCAGTCAAGGAATATTAACAAAGCATACATGCACAATAACACATTATTTTGAAAAACTGAAATATCTGAATTGGCCTCTGTGATAAAACTGGGCTCTTGATGTGACCTGTTTTGACCTCAGACAATTTGCCATCCTGCCACTCAATTCAAAACAACACAATATTAAATTAATTTGTATTTGTAATTGTATTGTATTTGGTAGAGTTTAAGAAAGTATTCCATCCCTGGTTTATTTTACCCTTCATTATACTGACTGTGTCCTCCTCACACTAACTTTGCCCATTTGGTTTATGGCCCTCAGCAGACAGTGTCTCTCAGGGAGCTGCACAAGGAGAAATGCTATCCAGAGTGACATCCAAAACCCGCTGGTGTATTTGTTCCTTCCTGTTTGCTCACACCTGTGTGTTCTCAGTTATGATGTTATCAGAGCCCTGCACCTGCTGCTCAGGTGGAGCTCACCAGCAACATAAACAAAGAGTTATTAATATCTATCACAGCATTTTTGTAAAACTTGATACCCAGCTGTCACATCAGCTGAAAGCGGCTGTTCTTCATCCTTTTGAAGGGCAAAGCTTGGCTGTAAAACACGATAGGATCATAGCAGGTAAGGGAGGATCGGAAAATAACAAACAGCATTTTTAACCTTTTATTTTGCTCATACAGTTGCAGTTTAGAGGGTTAATGTGTTCTCAGAGGACTTATATAATAATGAAAAAGTGCACAGACACACCCCTAGTTAAGAATCTCACGCTCACACAGTAATATCATTCAGTCAAACAATAGCGGGGTGTTTGAGGTCAAGTGTGTGTTGTTTCTGAGAGGTCACAGAAACAGAATAGGATTTTTTCTTTAGGGAGGATCCAAAAATACATTTTATATTGTGGTACATCGGTAATTTGATGCTGGGTGCTTCTCCTGACACTTTTATGTCACAAATTATGTAGAGGTGTCCATCAAAACAACAGTTTTACAAATGTTACTTGTTACCACAGGAAATGTTACATAGTTACCAGTAAATAGCTTGAGATGAAATATGAGATGTAAATATAAAGAAAAACCTATGTGAATATTACTTGTACATAAACACTGAACAAAATTATAAATGCAACACTTTTGTTTTTGCCTCATTTTTCATGAGCTGAACTCAAAGGTCTAAGACTCAATAACAAATATTGTTCACAAATCTGTCTAAATCTGTGTTAGTGAGCACTTCTTTTCTGCTGAGATATATCCCAGTTCTTGCATGGCCAGCATACTCACCGGATGTGTCACCCATTGAGCATGTTTGGGATGCTCTGGTTCGCGAATACGACTGCGTGTTCCAGTCCCTGCCAATATCCAGCAACTTTCCACAGCCATTGAAGAGGAGTGGATAAACATTCCACACATTTGTTGCACTGCGTGAGGCAAATGGTGATCACACCAGATATTGACTGGTTTTCGGACCCCCCCGAATACCCCAATAAAGTAAAACTGCACATTTTAGAGTTGCCTTTTTATTGTGGCCAGCCTTAGGCACACCTGTGCAATAATCATGCTGTCTAATCAGCATCTTGACATGCCACATCTGTGAGGTGGATGGATTTTCTCGGCAAAGGAGAAGTGCTCACTAACACAGATTTAGACAGATTTGTGAACAATATTTGAGATAAATAGGTCTCTTGTGTACATAGAATTTATAATTTTGTTCAGTGTATTTGTCATTACAAACTAAATGATAACTTAAATTACAAAATCCTGAAAATGTAATTTGTGTGTATTTAGGATTTGCTAAACATTTTATTACATATCAGAAATGTTGTAAAGAAAAGAAAAGAAAAGAATAGAAAAGAAAAGAAAATGTACATGTAAAAAATGGCAGCTGTGGTTGCTCGATCTTTATCATAAAAAATATGGTAGCAACATTTCAGGTTTTACAGACTGAACTTAAATCTACTGTAAAACAAGACAAGACAAGACAAGAAAAAAAAAAAAAAGAAAAAAAAGGTAATGTTAATTATTCATATTCCAGCCAACTGAAGTACTGAAATTTTAGATTTATTACAATTTTCACCAGTTACAGTAAGGATACCATTGTTTTTTACAAGTTAACAGGTTTTTGTCATTTTTTGTTTTTATTGTATTGTATTTTACAATTAAAATTAATTACTACACATACTAATGTTAGACAAATGAAACCTGTGAAAAAAATATTACATACAAAAATGGTGTCACATACAACAGGTCTGCTTGAAAATAAATCACCAAAAACAGCTATAAGCATCTGCATCGCTTCCATCTCCTCTTGTATCCTACTCCAGCGTTTGACTCTTTGACTGTGTAAATCGCCTTTCCCCTCCAGCTTGTGTGATCATGTCAATGAGAGACAAAAGCAGTCATCCTTAATGGCACATTAATTTCCCTCTGCTCATCCCTCCTCGCCGCCGGAGGAGGAAGAGCCCTGGCAGGCCCGGCACCAGCCAGTAAACATGATCACACTAAACACGTTCTGAACTAATGGGCTGTTTACAAACAGGAGAGAGAGGGTGAGCGCCCCACACTAATGACGACTGCGTTCAGAATAACGACCCCGCACCTCCCAACCACGACCAGTGTTTGTGGAGAAATTAGTCTGTGATTCTGCCCTGATTTGATCATTTACATTACCGCACAGCCTTGATGATGTCTCGATATACACACAACGAATTGTACTCGGCATGTGTATAGACTAATGAATAGCAAAGAAATAAGATTGAATAACAATGTCAGTTATAATGTGATGATGTTCAATTATCCTTCAATTATCAATTAATTCCCTCTAATCCTGTGAAAATGCAAATAATATGAGATCAGTGAACTATATCAGACCCTAAGACTAAACTGGCCATCAACTGAAAAGTTTTTCATCTTTGCTCCATTAGCTCATTGCAGGGACAGGCCTTACACTTTATTTCAGGACCGGCCCTGACCAATTTGATGCCCTAGGCAAGATTTTACCTGGCGCCCCATGCATCACAGCCCATTTCACCCTATCATTGTGTTCATGATTTAGCATATATATATATATATATATATATATATATATATATATATATATATATATATATATACACACACACACACACACACACACACACACACACACACACACACACACACACACACACACACACACATTACAGCAGAACTGTTTCCAACACTCATAATATCAGAATGATTTCAAAAGGATCATGTGATAGACTGGATGTCACATGTGACACTGAAGAATGGAGTAATGATGCTGAAAATTCAGCTTTGCATCACAGAAATAAATTATAATTTAAAGTATAATAAATTGAAAACAAAATATTTTAAATTGTAATAATATATCACAATTTTACATTTTTTCTGTATTTTGGATCAAATAAATGCAGGCTTGATGAGCAGAAGAAACTTCTTTCATAAACATTATAAATAGTAATGTTTCCAAACTTTTGGCCTGTACTGTATCCCCCCAAAACTGCACAACTGTAGAGTAAAACATTAATAAAAAAGTGATAATAAAAAATGCGTCTTAAAACTGACATGATTGTACAAAATCACAGTCTGGGGACTCAGAACTCAGAACAACTGCTAACATTAAGTTTAAGGTAAAAATAACTGGCATGTAATTATAGTATCTTTCTTACTCCTATGCAATAAATTGTTCTTTCACTACATCTCTTTACCTCTGTCTTTATCCTCTTCTCTTCTTTTTGGCACTGTAACTACCGCACCGCAGACTATGCTCATTTATAATGTGTCATGTAAATTCGGCCTTCCGTCACAATCAGGAAACGTTCACCGTGTCTAGAACTGGCGCGAGCTGCCAGGACCGTTTCTACGAGCTGTGTGTTAACAAAAGCAGTGCTGGCTACATTGGATGCGGCGTCGGGCACGCTACACAACAAATTAACAACAACTGATCGTGCGCGCGCTCCGTTTCTGATGCACTTCAAGCACACGATAGATTGATGGAAGATTGAAAAGCCGGACTTTTTTTTTTTTTTTTTTTTTTTATTTGGTAGTATTTCGAATTAATGGTTTTTAAATAGTAGCTTATTATTAAAAAAAAAAAAAAAATCACTCGTTCACTCATTCTGGCGCCCCTATGGATGAGTGGAGCCCTTAGCATTTGCCTATACCGCCTATGCCGCGGGCCGGCCCTGCTTTATTTTATATGATATACTATGATAGTATAGTAGTATATACTATATTATGATATAGCCATTGTCTCCAGAGGTCACCGACCACCAGGTTGCAATAATATTTTTAAAATGTAACTGGTCTGTGGTGTAGGCTATAAATGGTTGGAGACACATGGTCTATTGACATTTCTGAATTTGAGGCTGTATTCAACCTCCAGTGGTGTTAAAAAATAAAGTATGTCAGCCATTTAGCCATGTTCTGTTCAAAAACCTCATGCAGAAAAGCAAAAATCTAACTTTTTCTCATAATTTTTTTTTATAGCTGATTAGATTACTATTCATCCTGACCTGCTTCAGCTTTTGAGGCGATATACTCCACTCTAAACACCATTCGTCCTGTCGGCGAGTATTTAATGAAATATAAACAAACTGAGTCTCCAACCTGGGAACAACTGCTATAGGAAAGCTGTCAGACTAATTCAAACCATTGATCATCACTGGGCAGGTTTTCTCCTTGTGTCCCACAGTCATCCGTTGTTTATGAACTCTTAGCGATGCAAAACCTGGGAGGAAAAGAACCGAAAACATTCTAGAAGACAATTTTCAGCCCTATCCTTCCCAGAATCTCCCCTCTTCGCATCGAAGATCGATGATACCACATTAGATTGAGTACAACAAATGAGCTTGTAGTAATGAGAGCCGAATCTGGAAGCTATGGGAAAGGAATGAGTTTGATCTGTTATTTTCTTTCTTCGTTCTCATGTTCTCCGAAGAGTAGAAACGTCTGCAGCGGTAATGAGTTATCATACGCCAGCAATTTCAACACTTATTATGTGCATTTACGTGAGGGTCAATATGACAGCGCGAGTCGTGTATTCTAATGGAGGAAGTTGAACATAAACTCCCTGTGCTAATCTACAGTTCCTCTGCGGTGATGTTTACCTTTATGGAGGTTATAGATACTGCTCTACACAAGCAGGATTTAGCTAATCCTCTCATATGTGCACTTACAATCCATTATCATTCACATTTAAATGAACACGCGGCCCAAGCCCAAAACCCCGCGGATGGGAGGATATATATTCTCAGCCTTTCTATGAAGAGCTTAGATTGGTATAATTCGCCTCAAATGAGCCAAAGCTGAAATCCTCAGAGCGGGCGGAATGGAGAAGAATAGTCAGTTTACAGGTACAGCTTTATCTCTATATATTTCACTGGTTTGAGTTTATAAGCTGAGCTGGCACGTTGTGGATTGACGGCGTGTGCAGACCCAGTATAGTCTCATGCCATCCAGATTAGGTATCCGAGGACACGACGCTGGTGGCTGATAAGGCAGCTTCTGCTGTCGTGGTCGTCTGTGGATGGCCGTCTGGCTGGCGCCTGCCGCTGCTATCTCTGACCAGGCTCTGGGTCTGTCTCAGACCTGTCTGAAGCCAGCTGGTGACAACTGGCTTTCAACCGACTCTGGGCCTTCTCTCCTCTCAGAGATCATCCTTATCATCACTGACTTCCTTCTCCACCCAGCACAGAAATGAAAGAATACAGCAGGGAAATGTGGATGGTATGGGGACAGGTCAGTCTGTTTTTCGATCTGTTTTTCATGTATAAGGACTGGTCCCCTTTGCTTTTTTGTAAAGCAGTAATAGCTGTTATCGTTTTATTTTTGTTTTCCCCAGGTTTTTTATTACGATAAAAAAGTTAATCAAATAGATAAAATAAAAATAAATATATTAATAAAATAATAATAATGTTCCTGTAATTAAATAAATGTTCCTTTATTATAACTTTGTCTTAATATTTACTTTTGATATTAAAAAAATGCAAATCAAATTAAAAATTTTACCAAAACATTAAACATTTTAAACATTTTACAGTCTCATCCACCATGCAACATCAGAATATAATGAAAAAATATAATGAAATAAATACTAAAACATTAAACATTAATATATTATTAATTTAACTAAACATTTCAATTGAATATTATACTAAAAATAAAAATACTAATATTTAAGAAATATTTCATATATATTTAAAATATAAAAGTTTAAGTTAAATGCATTACTTAACTTTATTATTTAATTTAACTGAATTAATAAAAAGGAAATAAACTGAAAATGAATACAAATATATAAAACTTTAAAATAAAATGTTTAATATTTGCAGAAAATAATATTTGCTTAAAATTTTAATGTAATATTTAATTAAAACAAACTATAAAAAATAACTGTATTAGATTTTATTTAATATTTAAAACTTGTCATTTAAACTTTTAATTCAATTTAATTAATAAGAGATTAAATAATACGTGACGCAACGACACATGAAAAACATTCTGATTCAAACTGGTCTGCTCAGAGTTATCATACACGGCAACTTCTTTTCTTATTTGAACTCATTATTGGAACATATAATTTAGATGTATTATTTCTAATGTGTGTTGAACTCATGTGTAAACCAGTACACCACAGTTCCAGCATTGCTCTCTGAATATTTGAATTCCACCAGGACTCCTTTCAGCCCCTCATCCGTTTCTCCTCACAGACGCAGCCCAGTGTGTCCTCCACCATGTGACATCAGAATTGATTTCACCAAGAACACACAAACACACTAACATGACTGATTCTCACCAACCGTGCCAGCAAAAAGAGGCCAGCAATGTGCAGGATTTCAGAAAAAGATAAAGAATAAAGGAGCAAATGTTTTTTTTTTTTTTTTTGGTCCAGGGCAGTTAAGGAGAGGTCACTCAGTGTTACTGGTAATCCGAGCAACATCTGTTTGCCATCATCTGTGCGGTCCCGCTTTAGAGCAGCGTTAGAGAGGACTGAGAGCTTCAGGAGCCACAGCACACGCCTGTTCCCAGGCTTTTAGTACGAGCAGTCATTTTTGCACTTATCACATCTGGGCCAAACTGAAGGCTTCTCTCACCACAGCCACTGTTAACCCCTTTTGGTATCACGTACTTTGATTCCAGCATAAATGCATCTTCTCTGTCTCAATCAAGAGACATCTTAAACACACCCGCAGACAGAGGTCTCAGCTATGGTCCTTTATTACAGACGCTATAATTTCCCCGAACGAGACACGTTCATGCAAAGCAGACATACTGACTTCACCATCATTGCAAAATCTAAGTGCCATTCAAATTACAGTGTTGTCAGAAGACAGTCTGTTTTGGTGGAGGAATGAGGCTGTGAACAGATGCACATATGTGGATGAGAGAGGCTGGGAGAGACAGATTAAGATGGGTTTATACGTGCACGATTCCTCCAATCCCCTACATTTCAGATTGACAATGGACAGCCTGTGAGATAAACCTGCAGATTTTCATATGAAAAGATGTTTTCTCTCCGGGTTTATCGAATGTTATTTACTTAGGGTGTTTTTTTATCTTCGTGTATTTTTTTTTTTTTTTTTTTTTTGTCTAAGCGGCCTGATAGACACTGTCTGTTTAGTTGGCTACTTCAGCCTCCTTGTTAAGATAAGTACAAAGCTACAGATAAATGCATAAACAATAAACGCATTCATGGAGCATATTTGCATATGCATTATGTTTTGTCTTGTTTGTTTATTTTTACAGATCAGAAAATTGTCCATATTGAACATTTGGATTTGGATATACATTATTTTTTCCTTTCTTTTTATTTTCTTTTTTACATAAAATTTAAACATATTGTAAAAAGAAAGAAAGAAAGAAAGAAGTAGCTGATATAAAATATTAATGTTAAATATATATATATATATATTTATTATTTCATTTTCAAAATGAGAAAAAATAAATAAAAATACATGGGCTCAGACTTTTTGGATCCCACCATTCATTTGTGTCATACTATGATTAGACTCTTCCTAAATGCTGAACAAAATATGTCTCTATGCCATCTGAATCTTATTTGACGAATACTTCAGATTTAGCTGTTCTTGTACTCTGCAATTACTCATTTTGCCAGAAAATGTACAAAGATGTGCACGTCTCCCTTCTCACAATCTCGGCATCCATCTCCCATTTTCGACAGCACTCTGCGTAATAACCTGACAGGCTCAAATAAATGTCAAATCGCATTCAAACCACCCCCATTTCCTTAATCCCACTGACACCATTCGATTCGTTCTGCTTTTTACAGAGCAGGCAAAGTAATAATATTAGCAGGCTGAGATATGCTTTATGGGTCCCTGCACATTAACATACACTCTAATTATAGGAAACACAGCCCCTGGTGGAGTCGATCCCCACTGATCGAAGAAGGGGCCATTAAAACCAGAGGGCCAAAACACCCCTGGCTATCGATCGCAGCTCACAGCCATGCAAATGCACTCTGCACAACATCGGTACAGGCACAGAGACGAAACATCCCACAGGGTGAATCAATAGGCTGCCTTTGGATAATGGAGGCCCTGTGCTAACAGCTGTGTCCTGCCTGCCTGCTGGAGACACGCTCTCTCTCTCTTTCTCTCTCTCAGTTTCTCTCTCTCTTTCTCCTTTTTCTGCCACCCCACACCTGCCAGAGAGAACAGGCACAGCGCACTGGTCAATGGGCAGCTCCCCCTTACAGCTCAATTCACACAATTATCATTGCATACACTGCTGCCGTCCCTGTGGTACAGTAGCGCTGCCAAGATGGAAGCAGGCCTTCTGAATCGCACTCCAACTAGGCACACGTTCACGCACACACATTTCCATACTTTTGCATCTGTTTGTTCTGGACATACATTAAGCAGTTGTCACACACACACACACACACACATACAGATAAACATTCATGTGGACTTACATGCTGTGGATTTTCATGTGCTGATGCAGCTATAGAAACACATGCATGTGCAAATAATGCAATGTCTTCATAAAAGATCTTTGTGCTTTAAAAAAAATAAAAATAATATATATTTTTTGTTGCCTCAAAAATGCACCATCAATAAAGAGCCCAGTGACTAATTTCAAAAACACATGTTCAACAAACATTAAAATTTATCCATTTAATGTGTGTTCCATTACATTTTATTAAATTTATATGGCATGTGCATACACACAGACAAGCTTTGTAAGTTATAAGTTATATACAGTTATATATTTTTATTTTCCTTTTTTAATATGTAATAAATCTGAGGCTATCAAAAATATCAAAAAGTAAACAAAAGGGGAAAAAGAAGAAAAGGCAATATATTTGGATGAATATATAGAGTTCAGATGCAAAAGCCTCTAAATGCCATCTTAAATTGTCATCTAAAATTAGGATTTTTATCAAACTCCTATATTTATGTACAGTTATTTCACTTTAATAGCCTGGAAAAGGACCTGCACATTGCCATTAAAGTAAAATGACTCAATCTAAGCATAGGAGTTTGATAAAAATCCTAATTTTAGATGAAAATTTCAGATGGCACTCTTCATATATATATATATATATATATATATATATATATATATATATATATATATATATATATATATATATATATATATATATATATATATATATATATATATATATATATATATATATATATATATATATATATTCAGTATATATACAGTATATATTAAGTATTTTAAATGTTAAAAACGTTCTGAACTTTAACAATTAATAAAAGTAACCGCTTCTAAACCACCCACATTTATTTATTTTATTATATGTTTTATATCTGTAGCATCTGAAATCATGTACTTTTAATCAAAAGACTCATTAGAATATATTAAATCTTGACAACTTTATTAGACTGTGGGCACATTTTCATGATGAGTAAGACACACACAAAAAAAATTCAACTATAATTCAAACAGCAAACACTGTCTCGTCTATTAGCAGACCAATCACCGGACGCTCCGATGATTCACATTCCTTCTATTAGTTCTTGAGCCATAACAAAAAGCTAACAAAATATGCTTTGAACTACTAACTAATTAGACACTCATAAGCAATCATTAGCATTCATAAAGCTGCAGTACAGAAGGGCCTGGTGTACACTAATCTATAATGAGGATTGAAAGTAGGCCCCAGTTAAAACACCATCAATATTTTAATATGAAAATCAGTATTCAAATGAGACCTTAATATCTAGGGTATTTGCATACTTAAAGCTGTGGCATATTTGAGTCGCCTAAGGCAGATGTGGTGAGCCGCTGAAGAAGATTAGAATAAAACGCAGACACTTTCGACTTCAGTATCCTCTTACAATGACATGAATACTGTGGGAACTTTAACCTACATGATCGCAGAACTATGTCAATAACCTTCAATGAGCTCTGACTGAATTAAGCTGTGTGTGGCCAATTCACTATTCATGAACGTGCCACCGGAACTGGGCCTTATCAGAGGTATTCAACGTATCTGTATTCTAGATCGTTCTTTTAGACATGTTCGAATCCACTTCAAATGGAGCAATTAATGAATTTGGTAAAGCTGTACGATGCATTACACTGCCCGTTTGTGTCGGTTCCTTTTCTAATTAGACGGCAGTTCGTTCTCATGTGCGGCGGCAAGGGAACAGGACACCTGGAGAGTCAATATACTGTCCTGCAACATGACCATGCTTTTGCTGAACCATACCACATTTGAATATGTGGAAACCCTATACGTTTTCAACAGGTTAACCATGCATACATGCTCTGTACTTTTGCTATGCATATTACATTAGGTCATACACACATGGCCCATACTTCAACTGTTCATGTCATAGCAGCTCATGCTTAAAGGCACTATGAATGGAGGTGTGTGTTTGTTGTACAGGGTTGGCCTGTTTAACTAATCGATTATGTTACAGCACATGGTAACACTGCATGAAAAATTAATAAGTCATTAATAATATTTATGCAATGCTCAACAGCTCGGGTCATATATATATACATACATATATATATATATATATATATATATATATATATATATATATATATATATATATATATATATATATATATATATATATATATATATATATATATACATTTAAATAAGTAACCTACATTTTATAAAAAATACTGCACATGACAGTATTCTTGTGACTAACTCTTGTTGAACATGTTTTCTACAAATACTGCAATGCATATTTTGTTTTTCATGCCATTGTACTAAAAAGAAGAGAAAAATCATCAAACCTGCAGCAAATGGCATTTCTCCTTGGTCATCTTATCTATAGCTGTAATATAAGAGGACAGTTCCTGCATTGTCTACTTCAGTGACTTACTGAGCTCTTCTTTCTTATGTGTGCACATGAAAGAGAGAGAGAAAGCATGCACATTCTAGATGTCTGCTTTGCACAGTTAATGACATCCTGACAGCCCTTGTCAGTTAACTTGGTCATCGCCATCAAAAATTAATGCATCCTTCTTGATTAATACAGGTGCCCAAGTACAGTATCCAGTCTGCTATTAACGGCAGAGTAGATAGACAGACAGACAAATAGATAGATAGATAGATAGATAGATAGATAGATAGATAGATAGATAGATAGATAGATAGATAGATAGATAGATAGATAGATAGATAGATAGATAGATAGATAGATAGATAGATAGATTATAAGTAATTTTTGGCAAAACCATGAGTGGAACGAGTAAGATAGAAAGGGAGAGAGAGAGAGAGAGAGACGAAGAGAGAGAGAGAGAGAGGGAGAGAGACAAATAATATGTTCCATATCCAACTCTAGCCACCTGCTCAGTAGCAGCACTGGCAGCACTGGAACTGTAATTGTCTTCACCACACAAAACAAAGATCTCCTGGTGTGTTTACAAAATGCTATTTCCACACTAACTCCAACTGCACAGAAAGCACAATCATTCCAGCTTGTAAACTTGTAAAGAAGTGGCCCGTCTGTCCACTGTGCTACTGAGCTTTTCCAGGACATAAAGGAAGATCTCCGTCATCCGCAGATGCTAAACACCTGACTGTATTCCAACACAGCAAAAAGGTTTTACTGCATATGCTCAAGATTTCACTGCCAGCTACTTTCCCAATCTTTTCCAAACGTAGAGGACATATGTATCTTTATTGTATAGTATTATAAAGTGTAATCGATAAACAGCAGCTGTGGACAGGTGTGTCATATTTACACAGCCATCACAATTAAGAAATTAAAAAGGATTTTTTTCACTTTAAATAGTAATGATTAAAGAAAACTAGTCACTTTTCACCACTTACATTCACTGTTTTGAAAAATATTTTGAACTAATATGAATAGATGAAGGGTTGCACTCTCTCTTGAAATCATCTGAAATCCATACTGTTTAGAAGTGAATTTCAAATATGCTCTCTACTTTTCCTTAACATCAGCACAGGCTATTTTATTTATGAGCAAGCTAGCCTCACTGTGCACTACTAGCCAACTCTAATCTATGAGCTTAGCCTGAACACGATGGATTCCATTAAAGGGACAGGTGCAGTGATACATTTCACCATCTCCGTCTCTTTCTCTTCCTCTCATGTCCCCTCCATCTTCCCAAGGCATTGTTCTGCGGGGAACCGCGAGCATACTCGGCTACCAGGGCTAATAGCATCCCAGGGCTATTCAAGGTCTCTAAATGGAGGCTGCTCTCTACTGCTCCGGAGTGCTGTTTGTGAATCGAGGCTAATGCTGCCGGTGCTCACAATGTGGTCTCTGAACTACAAAGGACAGGTGTGTACGCACAGTAAATTGTCCTCCCCTCTTGTCTGGGTTTCCGAGTGGCAGGCCTCGTCCATTAGGTGCAATTTAGCAGGATGATCGCAGTGCTTGAAAGGGCCAGATCAAACAGTCTAGAGAATCCCAGGTGTCCGTCGTAGATTCAGACCCCGGCAATAACCACGAACCCACTTAGAGCTAATGTATTCTGTGTGGGAAATGAAGATGGCCTTTTGTTCTGCCCATATGTGGGGTGTATTATTTAAGTTTCTTCTCAGATAAGAGTTGAAAGCATGTTTGGATTCTGAAAGGTACGTACACTGTATACTTTCGGTAAAAGGTGAGAGTAGACTACTCAGGTTGTGGATTTGTAATTAAGTCTATGCTTGAGATTGTGTCTGGTTCCACCCATTTCCACAGCTCATGTACGGCCCCATTAGTGATGCAATACAGTGGCAATCACAACTTTTTCATGTTAATTTGTCTTTTTTTTTCATAATCAATGACGACCTAGGCTACTAGGCTAAGTGATATGACCTTTGACCTCAGTGGGTGTTACAGCATCCTCAGACTTACAGAGCATCTATTTAGATGATACGGATATACAGTACAGACATGATTTACAGACAGACAGACAGACGGATAACTAGATAGACAGACGGATAAATAGATAGACAGACAGACAGACGGATAAATAGACAGACAGACAAATAGATAGACAGACAGACGGATAAATAGACAGACAGACAAATAGACAGACAGACAGACTGATAGATAGATAGATAGATAGATAGATAGATAGATAGATAGATAGATAGATAGATAGATAGATAGATAGATAGATAGATAGATAGATAGATAGATAGATAGATAGATAGGTTTCTTCAAAAATATCTAAATAAATGAACTAATGTGTCTTACGGGTTTGGAAAGACATGAGGGTGAGTAATTACTGAAAAAAAAATCATTTCTGAGTGAAGTATTCCTTTAAAATAAAAAATGTAAAAATTTAAATTTATGCATTTAGCAGACGCTTTTATCCAAAGCGACTTACAGTGCATTCAGGCTATCAATTTTTACATATCATGTGTTCCCAGGGAATCGAACCCCCAACCTTGCGCTTGATAAAGCAGTGCTCTACCAATTGAGCTACAGAAACAACAAAAAAATTTAAACCTCAAATATGTTCTAATTGGTTGTGAGTTTGTTCCAGGACAGATAAAAATACCAGAGCAAATGTTTGCTATGGCATAGGAGATAGCACACCTGCTTGCAACTCAGGGCTGAATGTCTTAGTGGACTATTCAGTAAATAAAAGGTACATAAAAAAGTTGTCATATCACAACTAGGCCAAAGTGTCATGACCCTGACCTCAGTGGATGCTGTAGCATTCCCAGACCAGTTATAGTAGATGTCACCTACCAATGGAGAAATCATAGGAAGTGATCCAACTTTGTCTTTGAAACTTTGTCCTGACCTTTCTTTGGACACCTAATGGCACTTAAATGTGGCTGTGGGGACGTTGCTATGAGTTGATATTTCATATCCTCTCTTTTTGTATCTGGGACAAGGCCCAGAGAGGACAGACCAGGAGCAAAGGACACCATGTCCCATGTTCCTCCAGGTGATTTATGACCAGGCGCAGTGCCCTCGTCCTGACCTCTTATTTGTGTCACCTGTGCAGGGACAGGCTCAGCTGAAAATGACAAAGCTCCTGTCCTGGGGTCATGACCTGTCTCAAAGACCCACATTCTGGAACTCATCACTGTTCTGGACAGCATCACTGAACTATAATCTTATAAAAATACCAACCAGTCCTTCTTTAATTGGGTATACTGGACAATAAACATTTCAAGTAGACACTGTTCTGATGGTTTATTTTCTTCACCTCTGTATGATGCATTTAAAATGACAGTCCAATATAAGTAAAATATGTGTTTTTATATTGTAGCATGCTTTCAGATCTCAAAGTCAATAGTAAACATCAAATGCTAGTTTACATATGACTAAAAATATGTGAATGGTGACATTACCTTGTAACTTAGAACAGGGACCACAAGGGGAGCAATGTGCACACAATCAATCAATCAATCAATCAATCAAAGTGCACTATGAAAAACAATAAACAAATTATTAATCATTATATTTATATTATTTTTAAATAGTATAAATGGGTTATAAAATACATGGCTATCTTTATAACTTGGGAAGGGATCACTTTAACTAAGGGATCATCATATTTGGGGTTTTGAAAACCCCTGAACGGATATGATATACAATTAGCTTACCATGACACGCAACAATCATGAAGGAAGGTTTTTTTGTTTTTGTTTTTTGCCACAATGTGCACTATGTAGGAGGGTCTACTGAATGGTGTCAAAGTGTGTTTTGAAAGATGGATCTGCCCAAACCACTACAATTTGCATTAAACTCACATTGTTTTCCCTATTAGCAAGTCTTAATGACTTCCTGGTATGAAAACTTGAATTAGCATAATCAAATTATCTGTAATAAACGGCTTGTTTTTGTATGATTAAATGCAACAAAAACATTAAAAATCTAGATTCTAAAGATTCTATAAAGAGCATAACAATGCTGTCCATCTCAAAAAGCTATTGTGGCTTCACAGCACGACGCTATTGACTCATTCAAGTCACATCAAAACAGACGACATTGAACAAAGGATCTCAACTTCGACAGGTAAGTCATACCACTGACTCACCCATTTTAAAAGGCATTCATTTCCCTAGCAACCAAGCGGCAGATAGTGTTAGCGAGGCAGTTTGGAGCAGATGGCTCAGTAAATACCTTGCCATGTGTTCCTGGGGAGGGAAAAGAATGTATCTCGAAAACAGACAGACAAAGAGAAGAGGGCAAACATGCACATTTTCAACACTGCTTATTCCTATTCTTCTTTTATCTTTGATAGGAACATTTATTCTGAGCTTGATCAGTGCTCTCTGAAGATCACAACAGGCACGTTTCACTGAACAGCAGATACCAGAACACATTTTATAACATCATATGCACATATGTATTACAAATGAATATTCTTAGAAGACAGAGAATGCATGTGGACAGTATTGTGAATTTTCTAAAATATTGTTTATTTTCATTGTCCTATGTTACGGTGGGTGATAAGTATGTGAAGTATTTAGCAATCAGGAACAACTAGACAACCTTTACAAAATGTATCATGACAACTATATTGTCTATAAAAGTACTATTACAGTTATTGTTAGTAATACTTTTAGTTAGCCACAACTATCATTGACATCCAGATTGAGGTCTCTGTTTGTTACTCTACAATGGCATATGCACTTTTTGGATATTTTTTTAATGCTTTACTGTGAATGATATATTTCTGTTTGACAATTTCTTTTTTAATAATGCAGTGACATTAAGGGCCCATTCATGCCAAGAACAAGGAGTACAAGAACAACAAGGTTTTAATCAACACTCTAAATATATGAGAATAGGAAAAGTCCACACCAGAACTATGGCGATAGCAACACAGATGAATGTTATTATTGGTTTTCCTTTCAGAACATTTTTTAGCCAATCAGATTCCACTAGACTTTAAAGAGCTTAAGTATTTAAAGTGGCAGATGCTTAATTTCACTGCACGCTTATTACAAACTAAAACTTATCATGCATTGGTGTGGATGCAAATACAATTATTTTTATACAGTAATCATCGCTCCTTTATAATTATTATTCTTATTCTTATTCTTCTTTTTTTTATGTGACTAAGGTATTCAAAGAAATACAAAAAAATTGGGCAACATACATAGCTTAACATGTTTTTATCGAGCACCATGATATTCCATGAAACACATTCGTCATTGTTCTTAGGTTATTTGCCAGGACAGCCAAAACAAGCAAGCACTCACAGTGTCAATGTGACTGTCCTTTACACAAAGTGAATTTCAACCGGCTGTTCAGTAAACAAGACTCTCTCCTCCCTCTGAGCTGCTTGTGCAGATGTGAGCGTGGACCGGACCAGCTGGCCTGGTGAGTCAGAGCGCTTTCTACAGCACACAGCTCCTGGATCTGCTCTCACACCAGCAGTGACCACAGACTGCAATTCAACAAACACCTGCACAATCTGACCACGGCAACCTGTGCACTTATGAATTTTCACAACTGCTTGAAAAGTGCTTGCATGGAACATATAATTAATTTTGAGCAGAATGTTTTCGCTGCGCCAGGCTGAGCTTAAAGGTGTAAATTAAATTTAAACATCACTTGTTCACCAGTGGATCCTCTGCAGTGAATGGGTGCCGCCAGAATGAGAGTTCAAACAGCTGATAAAACATCACAATAATCCAGAACACAACTCAAGGCCATCAGTAAATGTTTTGTGAATTGAAAAGCTGAGTGTTCGTCAGAAACAAATCCATTATAAAGACATTTTCACTTTAAAATGCCACGTTTTGCCAGAATACATATCCTCCAGTGAAAAAAGTCCATCCCATGTTGTCCTCTCACATCAAAATCCACCAACATATTGGTTTAGAACTGTTTTGGACAGTTTGCACTGGAGAAAGCAATATTATGTGTAGAGGACTTTTCGCCAGAAGCTAAATTTTGAAGTTAAAAATCTTGATGGATTTTGTCTGCACAGAACATTTATTGATGGACTGGATATTCTTTTTGGGGTGAACTATTCCTTTAAAAAATCGGTAAGTTGTTATTTACTTAACTTCACATTGTTTAAAACCTCTGTGCCGCACCTGCCAAAACTCACATCAAGATTTAAAAAATGCTACATAACAGAGAGTAAATAATGCAACCATATCTTTGCCTGCATTTTGACTTCCCTTGTGTTATTAAAGCACTTCAAATGCCTGCATATTTTCTACAATGCAATAAATCTCGGACCCATTATTTCTTCAAGAATCTTCCGTTAAAAAGCAAACCTCTGTGGCTCAGTTTGCAAAAGCTGAATAAGCCATCTTCATATTCTGTATTAGAAACGTAGGCTTTGTGCATACGGAGTCATTCACATAACTTATTTAGCATGTGCTGCCATTCATACCCTGTCTGCTAATGTTCATCAGAAGAGCTGAGTTTCCTGCCCGTTTGTGTTCCTTGTTCAGTGTACAGATTCTTCTCTCCTTTCCTCGCCTCTTCTGAGCCAGGCGGTGGTATGATTAAGCTTGAATTGTCACCAAATTATATACACAAAGTTTACATTTATTGTGTGCCACTCCAGCTGTTGCAGATTTGTACGATGAAATAAATCCTTAAGCACTCACTTTTGTGTGCACACATCACAGACTCTCCTGGCGACGAAGAAGGAAATGACTGAAAATATTCTTTAAGTAACAGTATCTGTTGAATTATCAGGATCTATTAACTTATAATAATTCTGAACTTTATGAATACTAATTCATATTTGTCAATATGTAAATATATACAGTACACTAACATGAAAAAGTTTGGGATAATTTTAAAAGTCTGTATGCTCAAAATCTGTATACTATTTGATCATAATTATCAAGCAATATTGTGAAATATTATTACAATTAAAATTAGTTCATTTTACTTCAGTTTCAATATCAAATAATCTTTCAGAAATCATTCTGATATGCTCGGGAAACATTTCTTACTATTATCAACGTTAAAAATAGTTTTGCAGCTTAATATTTTTGTTTAAATATTAAGTGTTTAAAGAGTACTTTTTTTTTTTTTTTTTTTTTTGTAACAATTTAAAAACATTTTAGTAAAAGTGTGTTTCCGTCACTTTTAACTTAATTAAATTAATGCATTTTAACTTAATTTATCCTGGGTAAATACACATTCCCTTAAATATTAACTTCACTAATGCTGTCTGCTATTCTATCTGCGATTTTTAGAAATCAACATCATGAAACAAATGCTGTCAATTGAGCTAAACTTCTATTGAACTCGGAAACATAACGGTGGATCTGAACAAGGGAGCTCTAAACATTACGCAGGAATCTAATGGACGCGTGTTTTCACTAAAACACATTCATGCCGCAATGCTTCATTTTTCCATTGTCTAGGTATCATTCCTATAATGAATCAAATAAATGGGACAAGCAATAATTGCTTTGTGGACATCACAATTATGCGAGAAACTGTGAAGAAGAGGTCGTAATTAGAGCAGACCCCAGAGCTCAGTAGACCTTGATCAATACCATTAAAAATGTGCACTTTCCCTAGCCTGCATTAGAGCAAAATCCATTTTAGTTTTTTGTTTTTTTTTTGCCGCTAATGATTCTGAACTGCACCTCCATTACCACATATGAGAGAATGCTTTATTAACATAATCAAATCAGTTTCTCAGTATCACATACTGATAATATGGAAGAACAAAGTGCAGATTCTCTGTGCAATTAAGAGCTTGTTATAATGACCTTCACAATCTCGGGACCAACAATACATTTCTCATTTATTTCTCAAACACAGTCTCATTTAGCACACATTCATGCCCCTGAGCCATTGTGCACAGAAAAAAAAAAAGATTTATAACAGCAAACTACGACGGGAACAGGGTGTGTAGCCTACAACTAACGGTAGTCCAAAGTCAATGCTAATGCTCATCAGTCATTAGCACAAAGCTATCTGACTCCCTCGGGGAAAATTAGCACAGCCATCTTGGTTCATTTCCACTTCCTGTGACTTTAAAGGTGATCTTTAAGGAGAAAGAGATCTAAAACTTGTGTCACCTTTCTCGTAGGGAACATGTGTTTGTAATTGTTTCTTAAGGACATAGGCCCTGCCAAAAGACAAGTCAGCAGAAGGTTTGCGCTGAAAAATCATAATGATCAGCTAGTGTAATTACAGAAATCTGAATTTGCATCTTGGGTTTTAATTCATCAAATCCATCTTTCCTACAAGCTCTTTAGTTCGCTCCATCTGCTTCCTAAACAAATGGCTGTTAGCTCATTTTTTCTGCCACAATTACGCGGATGCTAATGGCTACTGTATTGATTGTTATTGCAGCACAGAAGGTCAAGGTTGCATGAAAATGCAATCAAAAGAACTTTTAATGACATGAAGGAGCTGAGTCGTGCCACCAGAAACGCATTTAAACACAATAAACAATTACCAGAGAGTCCATCTATACGTGTCACATCCTCTGGCTCGATTCTCAATATCTGTAGCAGCTTGAATGGCAGATTTAGCTGAGCCTCCACCGTGGATCGCTCATCGGAACAAGTTCACAATTTTCTTCACAACTCGACAGTATGCTTGGGCGTTCGCTAATTTCGCTATTGTGCGATTTGGCTCACGTATCTGTGAAGTTTGATATTTTGGATTGCTACTTGTGCAAAAGTGTGAAAAAGTCACAGCTTTCCGGGAGCTTCGTTCAGCTGCGTAAGATTAGCGACCTGTGATACTGCCACTAATGATGAATTAGTTTGGAGTGCAACCGCAGATACTGTATCTGTCATTACTTAATCAACTTCAGTTCTAGCAGGCGTAGCAATCAAACAACTCCGAGTTGTGTGCTACGGGGGCAGAGAGACATAACGCATGGCTGGATCCGCACTACTCTAATTTCCCTCCAGATAATGAGTTACATTCACTAATGTGATGTCAAAGGCATAGCCAGAGTTAATAGAATGATTGATAGGGCTCAGTTATAGCTCGCTGCTGCAAAACAGACTCTCCAAAAAAACACTGAGCAATAATTAATCCACATTACTGGCTGTATTGTGCCGAGGAATCCGCTATGTGTGCTTGATACCTTTATCTCCTATTCTCTGAGAGCAGACGTTGGGCGAATAACAGATTTGAAATTGTTTACTCACCTCCTGTCTAGGTAAATTGTAGGCAGCGCTAACACTTTCGGCACTTCCCAGTTATTAAACCAAGACTTTGCATCAAAATGCTGCAATGTTAGTGTAAATTGCATCATTCATTTCATGTCATTTGATTTTCTTTATGACACCGATGCAAAACGGTGCAAAACATTATTATTTTTGGAACTCCCCATGAGGCCTGCACATTTGCAACGTACTGCGCAGAAAAATAAAAATAAAACCACATAACTAAAAATGAAAATGAAATTCTATCGAAAGCTAATTCAAAATATGAATAAAACATAAATAGTAAAAAAGAATACTAAAATAACACTGAACCTGGCCATTTTTTCCCAATATAATGAAAGTGAATGAATACTGAATTCAAAAATGAAAAATAAATAAATAAAAAACATTAAATTATCAAAAAAAAAAAAAAAAAAAACTGGTCAGTATGCTTCCTGCACTTTAAGTCTAATTTGTGATCAAATTGTTCACTTGAGGTCTTTTTTAATAAATTAGGGCACAATATTGGTCTGAATGAAAAAAAAAAGTTAAAATACCTGGCTCAATAATTTGGTTGCATCAGATTGCTGTAATGTTGGTGTAAATTGCATCATTACAAAATGGTGCAAAACATTTGTTTCCAAGACAATTAACCTATTATTTTTTAACTCTCTATTAGGCCTGCAGATAACAAGTAAAGAATGCATACATTTGAAACATAAAGTGCAGGAAAGTAAGACTTTCACTCGCTTCTCCCTCTTCAGTCAATTTTCTTCTTTTCCGTCAGAAACAGCCCCATTTCCTCCGGTAACCCTGCAGAACTCTGCCATTTCTCTGCGGAGCCCTGAAAGCGCACGTCGCAATTTCATCAACACCAGCCGAACGTTGCAGCAAAACTCCCTCATAGGTTAATCCCGATATCACACTTCACCACCAGTTCACTAAGCTGCTTAAAAGGACACATTATAACTATGACAATGACCTGCTAATGGTTTTACATTTCTCTGAAGCATCATGAGCTATCTTTGTCATTTTTATCTCATAATGAGATCTGTCAATTGCGCGAGGGAGGAGGAGATCCAGCGGCCAAGGACGCTGATATTTCAGCCGCCCAGGCAGAATAAATAAAAGCCTGAAAAACGCAGGGGACAAAACAAACCTTGATCCCCTCCACTGCTCTGTTTTGGTAGCAAGCGACTGCTTGGTCTCCTCCCCAGGGGTGCTTGTGTTCTGTGTCGCTATTAGCTGCTTTGCTGCTGTGGGCAGGCTGGTCCTCAGGGCCTCGGCGCTGGACTCAACGCTGGCCTGTGATGGATGACTGGCTGCTCCCATGGGTTTTTTTCCCAATATTTCCTCAAGCAAAGTCGCCTGAAGAAATGGGACATAATTCGTCATGTTATTACTGTATTAAGGCCAAATTCTCATTTTCTTTCTTGTCGTGAAGCATTCTCCTCTCATCCTCAAAGAGCAATTTATGATATAGGGCTATCAAACTTAAAAACAGATGGTTGGTGTCAGTTTTTGTCTTCTTCAGAGGGGGGGGGGGGGGGGTTATTGTGAAATCAGATGATCATATTCTGGTAAATCTGTTACAATGCACTTATATTGCCAAGAAAAAAAAAAAAGAAGATGTAGACTAAATGAACCGTTTGCAGTTTTTTTTTTTTTTTTTTTTGTTAAAAGATATATTTGAGGGAGAATGGATGACTAACTAGGATACGTGGGCAGTGGGTGCATCAACACTAAACCGTTAAATGCAAATTAACAACAACAATAAAAAAAAAGGCAGAAGAATAATCATCAAAACTTAGTTTTAGAGCTTTAGTCACACTTTCTATTCTTTTAATTAAACAAAAGGCTTGGTTCAGCCAAAAACAGTAAATTCATGGAATACTTAAATGGATAGTTCACAAAAAAAAAAAAAAAAAAAAAAAAAAAAAAATTCTGTCATTGTTTACTCAAAAGTTAGCCAGGGTTAGTATCAACTAACACTAAAACTATTAAAATAGTTATGTTCATTCAAACAAGGCTGAAATAAAATATTAATAATGGTTAGAAAAAAAATAACAAAAATGAGATATCATTCATTGGCAAGTAACTGAAATACTGAACACTGTAAAAGAATAAAAAATTATAATTAAACATGAATACAGCAGCAATATTTTAATAAAGCTCAAAATTAAAAAATAAATAAACTAAAATTAAAATGAAAACTCAAAATGCAAAAATAAAACCAAGAAAAATACTAAAATAACACTGATTCTGGCACTTTTTATTAGCTATAAGCTATAATATTAGTTCAGAAGTATGAATCATATCTATGATGCTACTTCTGTCATTTTGGAGCTTGGCTTCCCTGATCTTAATAAAATGTATTATATGGTAAAAGAAGTGGCAGGATATTCTTCAAAACTTTTAATTAATTAAAAAAAAAAAAAATTATAGGG
Source organism: Carassius gibelio (assembly GCF_023724105.1). NCBI lineage: Eukaryota > Metazoa > Chordata > Actinopteri > Cypriniformes > Cyprinidae > Carassius > Carassius gibelio. Next base: position 12,326,948 of record NC_068412.1, on the reverse strand, counting down.
GTTTTCTACAATATCTGGGTGAGTAAATTATGAATTTTAGGTCAATAAAGGCTACCTTTAACAATTCATAAATAATAGTATTGTTGATGCATCCTACGGCAAAAGAAGTAAAAGCTTTATTATCATGTTTTCATATTCTATCAATAGCAACCAGTAATTTTAATATTACCAGAAGATGACTTCTTTATTAACTTTCTGTATTTGTATTATTTAGGAGAGCAATATTTCTTGAGGAAAAGTCATCCTTGAATAACTTTTCCAAGATCCTATATATATATATATATATATATATATATATATATATATATATATATATATATATATATATATATATAGGATCTTAGGTCACAGCTCACCCTAAGGACTCTTTGCATTATGTATTTCCTCTCCAGAGGAAAAAATTCTGATACATCATGAAAAAAGATTCACACCTTTGAAAATCCTAAAGCAAAACGCCCAAAGCCTTTCACAGTCCGCATTTGGAAACAGTGCCTGCCAATTTTAATATCATTCAATCTCTGGACCAACTGTTTCCAGCCCGACAGTATCAATGTCTGACACGCTAATCCAATGACTGCAGGCTCTATTACTTTCAATTAGCTCTGACAGCTCGGGGCTTAATCTATACTGAGCACGTGTGTTTGCTCTGTTGTGAGGGCAAGGTACTTGGAATTCTTTTTGTTGTTGCCATTTTCATTTTTTATTCTGAGGTGAAGCAGCCGTGGCTTTCTTGACCTGGCTCGTGCATCATGAGCGGGAGTAGAGTTTGATAGCAGCCGTGAACTGAAGATGAGTGTTTGTTTATCACTGCAGCCATTTTAAGCACATGCACGCACATACATGAGCAAGGTCACCCTCAGACACATGGCCTTGCTCTCTGAAAACATTCAGCCCTATCAAGCACACTAAACATGTAAATAGTTTTTGTTTACCTGGTATTATAGAAAACATACAGTGGGGTCAAAAGGTCAGTCACCACTTTGAAAATCTAGGATTTTTTAATTTAGTAAGAAAATATATAAAAAGATTTGCATAACTGATTAAATAGATGCAACCATGGAAAGTCATTAAAAAAAAAAAAGTACAACTTCAACAATTGTAAAACAGTAGTTTTAAATATATACAGTATAATATAATTGTAATAAATTAAAAATACAGTAAAACAGTAATACTGTGAAAATATTATTACAATTAAAACAACTTAACTTTATGTACTGTTTCCATCAGTTTATTTTGGCTTTGCTATATGTATTTACATATATATATATATATATATATATATATATATATATATATATATATATATATATAGTTTTTGGTGAATATACAGTATATAACAATTATATAATTATATATTATATAATTATATAATTATTAAGTATATATATATATATATATATATATATATATATATATATATATATATATATATATATATATATAACAATAATAATAAAATGTTTACTATTATATTGTATTTTTTTTGTATTGTATTGTATTATATATATATATATATATATATATATATATATATATATATATATTAGGGGTTTAACGATACGCGTATTCGTATTGAACCATTCTGTACGAGGCTTTCGGTTCGGTACGCATTATGTATACTGAACGGTTCGTTGGACTAATTAATTATATTTGAAGAAAAAAAAAGAGAAATATAATGATATGCGTTCAACAAGGTAACCCAAACGACGTAACAGGTAACGCCCCTGACACTCCCGAAGAAGAAAAAAACACCAACTTATATGTTTATGTTAGGCTACTCAGTCATGCGCTCACTCACTCAGTACGCGCTGAGTGAGCGAGCAGTTCATGCACGGTACGCGGTGGCCAAAGCGTTTAACAGACCAGAAATAGAAGACCCTCCAATAACCAACAGGTCTGGTGTTTGGGTGCACTTTGGATTCCCTGTAAACTATAATGGTGATGGCAAGAGAGTTGTGGATGAAAAAACAATGGTATGTCGCATCTGCTACATGACAATAGGGTACACCAGCGGGAATACAAAAAAAAAAAAAAAAAAAACCAGCGGGAATACTTGAAACACGTCAACTCATTTACGCCAACATCACCTTATTGTGTCAGTATCTGGGAAAAGACGAAAAAAAGGAGAAACATACACGCAACAAACTATCCCCGCAACATTAATACTGACATTTCCAACTGATTCAAACAGGGCAAAAGACATCACCGCGGCGATCGGTAGGCTTCATTTACATTATAGCCACGGATATGAGACCTTACTATTTACCATTCATTCTGTCATCACCATTATAGCTTACAGGGAATCCAAAGTGCACTCAAATACCAGACCTGTTGGTTATTGGAGGATCTTCTATTTCTGGTCTGTTAAATGCATTAGACATTTTGCAACGAGCCTTCAGCGCGTGCTGAGTGAGCGAGCACCTTAGGGGCCATTCACATATTGTGCCTAAAAACGCGTGGAAAACGCTAGTCGCGCCGTTTTTTCCTCCTTTCCAAAGCGCTCGGGCAGAAGTGCTCATGAGGCGTCTGTCTTTGCTAAGCAACAATGACGTGCTCTCTCCATGACACGCAGAAATTTCAGCAAAGGATAAATGGATTTGCAGCTCTAAAAATCGCTTGAAGTAGCTCTGCTACTAAATATATTTCAAAATTGTAATCCATATACAACTATCATCAGCTGTTCCTTCATCTTGGCTGAGCTCTCAACGTTGTTACGGGAAAGGATGAAGCTGATTGGTTAGTTCTTGTCACATGACCCATGGTACGCTTGTGGCATTCTGAAAAGTTGAGATGTTTTTACATTTTGCTGTATCTAAAACGTACCGAACCGAACCGTGACATCAGTTTATCGTATCGAACCGAACAGTGAATTTTGTGAACCGTTACACCCATTATATATATATATATATATATATATATATATATATATATATATATATATATATATATATATATATATATTCAAAAAATGTAATACGAAATATGAATTACAAATAAATATTTAAATCATAATATATATTTTTAATTAAATTACAAAAATGTACAATATTTATATAAGGCGATAAAAGGCATTTTCACTAGTAGTGACAGACTCAGACTCGGACAGACTTGGCTGATGAATTTACAGCCCACCCCTTTTTTTTACAGTTACCATAAGGCATGGCACATTTATAGATCACAAACCCATGTAGCCACAAATGAGTTAAGTTTTATGCATGTTTTTTTTTTCCTTATAATGCTGATAACATATGCATCACACATATGCCCATGCATGTATACGTCTAAAGCCTATAATGTATTTATGATGTTGAAATTCCCCAGCTCAAAAACTGAGCCCTACAAAGGCAGCTCACCGCCAGCCCCCTGAAGCTCTCCTGTAATCCCAACATTGCTAATTCAAATCTTGATGTCCCTCGGAGATGCAGCGATGACCTGTACAATTGATGCAGTGATGCACAACAAATACATGCAAATATTTGCAGTGTCGAGCTTAATGCAATGCACTGCACTCATGACAGCTGCTGTTTGATTTAGAGGTCTAACATTCAGAAATCAGTATCTGATGAGATACACTACTGCACAATCAAAAGTTTGAAATCAGAAAGATTTTTTAATGTTTTTAAAAGAATTCGAGCGCACTCTGTACAATATGGCCTACATTTTCTAGATTTATATATTATATCCAAAATAAATATTTAGCAATTGCTAAAATGTGTCCCAGATGGCAAAACTGTAGCCAAATTTTTGCTATGTGAACCAGGTCTTAAATATTTTAATTCTAATTTTATTTTATGGTTTTAAGTATCTTCCAGAAAATCGCCTGCATTGCCTTAATTAATCATAAATACACCACAAAACAGGTGTCTTTTTCTGCTCCATTTTACCTGGATGCAAACACTGAAATGCACCAAATAATGTATTTGGATTGGAAATGTTGAAACACATGGTTTATTGAGAGACATGACTGTTTTGGCTTGGAATTTCTGTCTGGTCAGGACCAGACCAGACAGCTTGGACAAAGCCATTTGGCTTCAGCCATAGAGTTAATATTCTGTCCAAAAACCTGAAGGAAAAAAAAGCTCTGCTGAGGAAATGAGAGACATTAACTAAACTAATAGCAGTTCCTGTGAAATAAAAGCATTCATCTGTTTGTCACCTTTCATATTACAAAAGCCACATGCATAATTTCCAACCATCCTATTCCAACTAACCTATTACTTTAAGGCCGTTGTTCATTCAGTTCACATATTCGTCATATTCCTTTTACACACTCCTAAAGAAAAACTTCAAATATATTCCATGGCCAAAGAAACTATGTTCACCCTCAGATTCTCTCAAATATATGCACATCACACATGCCCTACAGGACCATTTCTACTGCAAACCACTCAAGGCCAAAGACTCAAGGACCATGAAAAAATAAACTGTAGTCTAAATACCAGTTATTTGTTGTACTTCCATCAAGGTCTCAAACATCAGGGACCCCAAAATAGGAAAGTTGAGAAAAAAAAGAGAAACAACCTATCAAAACTAACTGTACCTAGAAAGGGTATATGATAATAAATTTACAGTATGGTTATGAATTTAGCTAAGGACTTTATCAATTAAAATAATACACTATATTGTAGGGTTTAGTCATGATGTGCAACCTAGTTGACTAGTGGTCCAACAAGTTATTAAATTAATCTAAACTAAACTAATTTACCCGTTTGTGAGAAAGCAAAATTATAGATAGAAGACTCTAGAAGGAGCAATGTTTTGAAGTCAAACTATTCTTAATGATGTATTTGTTTATTCAATAATGTGTCATTTGTTAACATTAGTTAATGTATTAACTAGCATGAACAAACAAAGAACAATATATTCATTATTAAAAATACAATCATTCATTGTTAGTTCATGTAAGCTCATGATGTTAACAAACAACTTGTGATTTTAATAATACTTAGGTAAATGTTGAAATTAGAATTAATTAAGATTAATAAATGTTGTAGAAATATTGTTCATTCTTAGTAAATGTAAACTAATGTGTCAAGTTAAAACCAGTAAAAACATGTCTAAAAAGACCACTGTTTTTGAACACAAGAACGCATCTGATATTAAACCCCCCTAAGAAACATTAGAGTCAGCTGAACATATAACTGTTCCATCATGAAGGATTTCCTAATTCACCCAAAATGTCTTCTTTTCATTATTCCAAAAAATGTATGGATTGCTTTATCGTGCTATATTTTTTGAGAAATGTCTATACAACAGAAGTCAATGGTTACCAAAACTGACAAATTACTAACAATAACAGGATTGTCATTTTTGGATAAACTGTATGTTTAAAATCGATTATTTGACTAGTACCTGACAAGTTGATTTTAAAAACACATTATCAAAACTTTAAATTGATGACAATCCTAAATTTCAACAATAAAAGTAGACATCATAAATCATGTTAAACCCACACAAAGACCTCCTGAGTCGCACGTTTGTATGCTGGCCGTGGCTTTCACTGGCACAGGAACATGAGCCGCCACATGTGTGGGAGCCGAGGAACAGTGCACCATTAAAAGGTCCTGACTCACCTTGTTTTAAGAGCAAGGCCTAATTGCTACCATCTTTTACAGCAGCCAATGCGGCAGCTGGCATTTGCATAGATCTACAGGGACTGTCATTACCTCAAAATGAAGCATAGCTCTGGCTCCTTCACACTCACTGCCTTCAGTGTACCTTGCACAAGTTGAGGGAATAGTGCGCTTGTGTATGTGTGTGTGTGTGTGTGTGTGTGTTGTAGGGGAGCTATTAGAATTCATCTCCTTTGACTCACAACCTACCGTTTGACTTACAAAAAGGGGTCCATTATTTAAGTTTGGGATCTGCGGAGAGAAAGAGCGCATGAAGAATGAAAGCGTTTAAACTCTGCTTTATTGTAGCACACCACGGGGGCCGCTAATTTATGATGAAACAACAGGACAATTTTAAAGTAGAGATTAAATCCACACTGACCCATCATGACTCACAAATGCACATCTTTTAGAAAAAAGAGACACTAAAAAACAGATTTTTTTAAATAAAAAGATGATGACAACTTGGCTTAGCAGCAGGTAGCTTGGTGGAATCAAACCGACGGATGAACTCATTTCCCCAGGTGCTGAGAGAGCAGGTCAAAAAGGACAAACTATCACTGTCTGATCTTAATAACTGAAAATTACCGTATAAAAAACCACAGCTAACATCTAAGCTATCTTAGAAAAACAATTATATATACATTATCTTTTTTGTTCATGTTTTTGGAGGAAGTCTCTATCCTCACTAAGTCTGTATTTATTGTATTAAATATACAAAATAAATAAATAAAGATTGTCAAATAAATATTAAATAAACACAAATTATTTAATAAAAAATAATAGTAATTTAATTTATATTTTAAAATGTAATTTAATTTTGTGATAACAAAGCTGAAATAGAAATATTTCAATATATATTGTATATATCTATCTATACACTGTGTATATATGGGAAAACAAGTTAAATCCATTTCTGTCATTTGTTAGCATTTCTGCCAAGGACAAATATTTCATAATCGTCCGATTTAAATACCTGGAGGGCTTGCTAAACCAAAAGTCTATTTCTGGAGAGCTGTAGTAAATATTTTGACACTTACATTGCTGAAAAACAACTCATAACATCGTTTTGGCCTAAAGGCTGAATGGCTCATTTGGAAATGTGCAGGTGTTCTTAGCCCCCTCAGTTTTCCCACAATGCACTCAGTCCTGCTGCCCAAAGCAGCGGCTGACCACAGAAACGTCACCGGCTGTGTTCAGTCCAGCTGACATGCGGCACACTGATGCTTTTCTTCACACAGCCTCCTGTTTACTGCTATAGAAAGCCTCACAGATTGGCATTCTCACAGCCCTCGCTCAACTAACTACACTTCTAATGAATGCATCGAACAAATGTGCTATTCGGATGTTAAGATAGACTGTTTATGGGTTCAATATTTAAATAATGACTAGCCTGCCAAGCTATGCATAATTTGAGGTAGTTAAAATTAGGACTGCACACTACAGTAGCACATTATAATATATATATATATATGTATAGATAGATAGATAGATAGATAGATAGATAGATAGATAGATATAATCACTATAAAAAGTGTTTATTACTCTGTAGTCATACTGATATGCAAATAGAATATATATATATATATATATATATATATATATATATATATATATATATATATACACACACACACACATATATATATTATCAAATAAGGTTTGAGTTGCTTCTTGTAAAAATATACCGAAGTTTTCACACAAAAGTTTTTCCTAAAATGTTTTACTGTACTGAGACGGTTTGGACTGACTGACTAAAATGTAAAATTTGATAGATAAATATATTCCAAAATTCAATCCCCAACAAAATCACCCTTGATTCTAGAATGATTCATTCTTTCCAAATATGGATATTCAAGTAATCTTGAAAAAAAAAATCCTGTATTTTTCATATAGCAAAACAAAACATCACAATGTCAATTTTTCCCCCCTTTATTATGCAGCCCTAGGTCAAATACAGTCAAACTAACATTTCAATAATTGTTCCATGGCTAGATTATACAATAAGTACAACATTTAACTTATTTGGGGACAAAATCTTGATAAATGTGTACTATTAGTGTTTATCTGGTACAAAATAAGGAGACAAAGGTCAAATAAACACTTTACAATATATACAGATAATATAAGCTGGAAAACTCAATTTACTGTACATAGTGCTAAAAAGCAGCAGTGAACAAAATGTTTCAAATTAGAAGGTGTGAGGGCTTTGTATTCTGTAAAGCTTAAGGCACAATGAATTGCCAAAATGTAGCATACTAGTTAGCTGAACTGCTAATCAGCAGAAAAAGTTGCTTAGCCTACCACCAGAAAAGCTACAGTTTTGAAAACATCCGAGCTAGTATAAAGCCTCGTTCACACCAAGAACGATATCTTTAAAGATAACTATAAAGTTAATGATACTAGCGTATGGATTCTGATTGGATGTCAATGTTTGTATTGTTCATCAGCTAGAAAAAAACGATGATTAATGTCGTTTCTATATATGCCTTTATTGTTATAGCTGTAGTGTGGACTCTGCTATTCTTTAATATTGTGAACGATTTTTAGAACTTATCTTTATCTTTATAGGTATTGTCCTTGGTGTGAACAGGCCTTAATACTACACAAAATGTAGTTACACTAATAGCGTCGTGAGTGTTAGTAACTAACAATCACTACATCCGAATATGCTGACATCCCTCCTAAATGAAAGGTGAAAAACAGTATACGGCAAGGGTAGTATGTTTAAATTCATGGCATTCATATAAGGACTAAATACATGGATGACCTGCCGTTTCCACCGATATTTTAAGTGTGCATCTGATGGACACTTTACAATGCTTTTAGGCAAAGGAGAGGAGATGTGAACGCAGGAAGTCTCAAGACAATGACAATATGGCTGGTGTTGTACGTCCAGCTATTCATACTAAACACATTTATAGTAAACAGTAAACACTTTTTTTTATCGATGTGAAGTTCTTTCCTCATCAAATGTAGACAGGATACAATTTCAGACGCACCTAATGACTACAAGGAATGCTATATTAGCTAACTATAGCATCAAAATCAAGCAAACAGATAAATGGAGGTAAGAGGTGCCAGAATCCCTGCAATGGAGGTTTGGATAGTCATGCTGAGTTTGGGTGCGGCGGTTTGCTGTAAGTCAACGGGATGAGAGCAGGGACACGGCCATTTGTCATGCCGTCAGCGGATTCAATAATTAATGGGCCATATCGCATCTCAGCCCGCCGTAGCCCACTCCACTAGTCTCCCTGCGCAGAAAACATATTGTTCCCGCAGTGTGGTCTGTGCTGGCTTTTTTAAATTCTTCATCATTAAGGAACGTTCATGTGCACTCCCAGCCATTTATTTGCTCTGTGTGACAAAGTGGCGGCCCCCTCAAGTTCACGCTCTCTTTCCCACATCCCCGTTTTAAATCATCTGCCCCACGAGGGACGAGACCCTCTTGGGCTGCTGAGATATCTAATTACCCACAGTCCAGTGCAGAGATGATGACAAAAGAATGGAAAAAAGAGATAGCATTAATGTAATGTATCACCACCCCTCACTGTGAAGGTGGCATTTAAATGAATGCCCCATCTCTTTTTTTGCAAACATTTGAAAAAATCGGCAGCAGAAACTGTATCTGTGTGTGTGTGGAGTTTTATTTTGTGGTGCCAGCGATCCTTTCCCATGGCCGTGTCCTTGTTTAGAGCGCTGCGAGGTGACTCTTGTTCCTAAACACATAGGGAAGTCAAGCAGCATTTGAACAGCTGTAGGAGGCCAGTATTTACTCGCGGGGGGAACAATGACAGTAGCTGAAACTGGCAACTAAAGGACCCTGTCTCAATACAGCTGCCACCAGGAAGCACGAAGGTGAGCTGGGAAACATGGGCCTCTCTTTTGACAGATTATTGTGTGAGCGTGGGAGCGTGTGTGACCATGCTATTCACATACACAACCCAGCAATAGGATGAATTCACAGACATCTCAAATATGTCTGTGAGTCTGATGTTCACATTCACATCGGAGATGAGCTGCAGCTCAATAATGCCGGGCTTCTATGACTGATAAGTTCCTATAATAAAGGAGTAGTTCAAAATCAAGCAATCATGAAGCATTATATGTTAATATCACAAAATAATTCCCAACACAACACAATACTGTTTTGCTAAATTGAAATTTGTCTGTTCATTTAATGCAAAGTGCCACAAACAGCCAAACAATTCTTGTCGAGATTTCTATTTTAGCAAATTGTGATAGTAGAATAGAAATCCACTTTAATCCCACTTCATATTAGGTGGCCTTAACTAGTATACTTACATAAAAACTAAGTACTTGTGTTCATATTGTATTGTAAACACTTTTACTGCTACTGTGGGATACGGGGTAGGGACAGGTTTGGTGGTATGAGTGGGTTTAAGAGTGGGTTAATGTGTGGGTCAACAGTGTAATTGAAAATTAATTTATAGAAATTAATTACAGATGTAGTTACATGCAGGTATTTTTTTAAATATAAGTACAATATGAAAACATGTATATACACACCAACTGAGCCTGGTTTCTCCCAAGGTTTTTTTTTTCTCCATTCTGTCACCGATGGAGTTTCGGTTTCTTGCCGCTGTCACCTCTGGCTTGCTTAGTTGGGGTCACTTCATCTACAGCGATATAATTGACTTGATTGCAAATTAATGCTCAGACACTATTTAACTGAACAGAGATGACATCACTGAATTCAATGATGAACTGCCTTTAACTATCAATTTTGCATTATTGACACACTGTTTTCCTAATGAATGTTGTTCAGTTGCTTTGACGCAATGTATTTTGTTTAAAGCGCTATATAAATAAAGGGGACTTGACTTGACTAAGTGCATTGTATCAAATAATTAATTAAAAATGTAAGAGCATAGTTGTTAAGCCCACCTAATATAAAGTTTCACTATACACTAGACCGATATACTGTGGTAACAATCAACAAATGTAAAAAGATTCATTCTTTATATCATCACATATCCAAATAGCTAAAAAAAAAAAAAAAAAAAAAAAAAAACTAAGCAAACTAAGCAAAATATCCTATTACATAAAATAAGGTTACCATTTTTATATATTATATTATATTAAATTATATTATATTATATTATATTATATTATATTATATTATATTATATTATATTATATTATATTATATTATATTATATTATTATACAGATACAAAAACAGATTCTTAGTGTCTGTGACTTCAAAGGTCTTGTAAGGTTGAAAACATTTTTACAGAGTTTTTAACACTAAACCCCAACTTTCTTTCTTCACTGCAACACATTCTGAAGAATATTGTGACACAAGCACAAAAAGCATCATAAATACTTATCATAAATAGTAAATAACAATTAGCATTTTTATCTGCTCCTCTCACAAAGCCATCATAATATGGTTTGGATCAGGGTGAGCACATAATAACAGTTTTTATTTTTGGGTGATTGATCCCTTTTTCTAATTATTAAAGCATCAAGTAAAGATAATACTTGTCTATTGGTGTAAAATTTATGAAAGGGGAAAATACATTAATTGACAGGACATCACAGTTGGGTAGCTCATCTTAGAGAGGCCATTTCAAACCGCCATCAGTTCTGTTTCAGCAGCCTTACCATGAAATACACGCTCCTTTTTTCTCTCTTCTGTCTTTTTCTCTCTCTCCATGACTTCAGGTATGAAAAAGGATGTGTGACGCTTTCTGATGAAAACCGCATAGTGTGAAAATGTCAGCCTCTTCTTTCTCCCATTGCTTTGTTTATGTTGACATTTATCAAAAGAAGAAAAATACTCCATATCAGCTCATTTCTAAACAACAATAAATGTCACCTCACTTCTTGCACTGAATTAAAATGCTCCCGCAATCTTGTTGACTCAATATCATATAAATCCTAAATCAGGGCAATAAAACAGGTGTATGTTTTTCATCTGCAGCATGTTGACACGGCAGCTGGAATTCCTCCAGCTAATTTCACTGTATTTCTTCATTTCTGTCAAGAAAAGCTTTCCGACAGTGTTAACCCATAGGGCAAAATATACTAGGGACTATCACAGCATGACCCGAAGGTAACTTCCCCCTCTCTTTATTGGGTTGGCTCTACTAGACAGCAATGGGCTTAAATTGAGAGCTAACAGAGACATGTCCTGCTTCCGTCTTCTCCCTGAGAAAATTACATTTTTCACATCTTTCTTCTCTAGAGAAACATAACCTTGTGTGAATTCCAGTATTAAATTGTTCTGCATTTTTGGATGGTGTTATTTTATTACTTGTTTCTTTATCAAGCAGCCAGTTTTCAGCATTTTCTTTTTTGCCGTTGATGTGCTTGCTTTGGTTCTATCTATACTTACTTTTTTTTTTTTTAAATGGGTGGTGAAATGCTATTTCATGCATACTGAGTTTTTTACACTGTTAAAGAGTTGGATTCCCATGCTTAACATGGACAAAGTTTCAAAAATTAAGTTGTACGTTTGAAGGAGTATTTCTGTTCCAAAAAAACCTCTTCCAGTTTGTCACAAGTTTCGGAAAGTTTTTTTCGAGTATGGCTCTGTGTGACGTTAGATGGAGTGGAATTTCCTTATATGGGTCCTAGGGCACTTCTGACGGAAGAGCGCGCGCTCCCGTATAGCAGAGCAATGAGAGGCTGAGCACAGACATTCACTGATCAGAGCGATTCACTGATCAGAGCGAGAGCGTCGCGAAATGTCACAAAAGAAGTGTGTTTTTGGTTGCCAGGGCAAGACAACCCTGCACAGATTACCAAAAGAGAAACAGCATTAAGGGAACAGTGGATGGAGTTTATTTTTACACAGCATCAACGGAGTTGTGCAAGTGTTTGTGTTTGTTCCCTGCATTTCGAAGATGCTTGTTTTACAAACAAGGCCCAGTTTGACGACGGATTTGCACATCGTTTATTTATTAAGGATAATGCAGTCGCAACGAAAAAGGGTCACGAGTGTGTTGGAACCGCATGCGGTGAGTAAAACTGCTTCAAATATCTCTGTGATGTTAACTTCGCTATCGGCGCGTAAGCACATCAAGTAAACAACATGCGATGTTGTCATCAAACTGCACTTTCCACATGTACAGCTTAAAAAAATAAATTAAAAAAAAGACGACATGAAGTGGAACTTAGTCATTTTCCAAAACCGCTAAGCAAATATATACAGTTTCAGTATATACCACATAGAGACGCCTTTGCTGATGCTGTTCTTGTTAAATTTCAGCCTCTGGATCTGTGTCACAGCTTCCAAACGCTCTCAACTCAAAAGCCATCTGGCGCTCGTGATTCTTTAGCTCCGCCCACACGTCACGCCTCTAGGCGCTCGTGTTTTTCCGGGAAAAATCTGTACAGACTATCTTTCTCTTATGAATATAATAAAAATAAAGACTTTTTGGAGTTATGAAGGGTGCAGTACTATTCTATAGGTACTCAAGATTAAAAGGATATTGAGTGAAAACGAGCATTTCACCCCCCCCCCCCCCCCCCCTCCTTAATTGCTGTTATGTTCTGCATACTCTTAAATTGAATGTTTCTATTTCTATATAAAACAATTTTTAAGGAGAAATATCTAAGACAATGTTCATACTTTGGGAAACAGGTAAGCAAGGTTTGCTTCAGGACACAGGTTAGAGATACCATATAACCATAGTTCGAATGCATGAATGAATTTATTTATTTACTTACCCAACATAGTAAATAAAAAATGAAATAAAATAAAAATTCAAATATTTTTTTATGGTTTTGTGCCCTTCATATTCCATAATCCATTGCATAAAGGACAAGGTGAACCCATATTTGTGAACCTGAATTTGTGCTAAAATAGTTAGCGCATAACAATCAACAACAATTCTTTGTTTCTCTTTTTAAAAGCTATTTATTTAGTTATTCTAACTATGCATGATTCATTGATAGGTTGCACTTTATTATATATTTTTAGCATTAAATTTAGCATTATGACCCACATCTGGCCTCTTCAACTGAGAACCACTTCCTTAAATGAAACTCTTTACAAACTGATCCACTGGGATTTTACATGGCTGGATAGCCAAGTTGTCCTTTAACACACTGATTTAAGGCTGCTCCATTAATGTCTCGGCTACTATCAGTGAAACTAGCACAGTGTAAGTGTAGAATTTCCATCAATTCCCAGAGTTCAGTTGAGATGCTTCCTCTACACTTCCTGGTTTCCTCCTGTGAGCCGCACACCCACCTTTTTTTTCTCCCAGGTGGCTCTGAGGCCGCGGCCGGCAGAAATGTGATAGGCCTAATCCCATTTAGCCTAATTGCATCTGCAGTATGAGTGCTTTCCCTGTGTTCAGTCACGTGTCTGCCTGCCTGTCCTTCCTTCCAGAGCTGCAGAAAAGCCTCTCACACACACACTTTCTCCCTGTCACTCTGACCTGAAGCATGCTGTCCGAAAATAGACAGAGAGAATGACACGTCTACACTCCGGACATCTTCTCAAGAGAAAAGCTGCATGTCGGACTGGAATATTCTCTCTCCCAGAGGGTTGGACCGAAGCATGGAGGATAATAAAAGAGAGTGGGCTATTGTCAGACATTTCTCACTCATTATCTTGGTGCATTCTGGGAGATGGTGCATTAGAAAGGCAGACAGTAGCAGGGTGAGACTGGAGTGGTCAATCATCTTAGACAGTGAGATTTCATCACCCTCAGAAACCCTTTCATCATCCTGCTTTTCGTTCCCTCCATCGTTCACACACTTACATGGGCACACTGACACACACTCACACCTTCCCACACGATCAGCCCATAGGGAAATAAATTGTTATTGGTGATACGACCAAATAAAAATTCACCTGCCGGCCAGGATATCTAAAGTCTAAGACTCTGAATCTTTCTGACAGCTTCAGTCTCTTGAGAAACATCTTGAGAAGCAATTAAGAAAGGAAAATGACATGGGCAGTAAACAAGAATCTTTCTTCACAATATTGTGGACAAATAAATACAAACTTAATGTATTAACAAAGATCTCTCAGGTTCAAGAAATGAGACAAGAAGCAAAACAAAACAAATCTACATACAGCGAATACACAACAATAAAACAAAATAAATTAAAATAATAAAACAAAAAAATCAAGAATGTTTGTAATCTGCACAAATACATTACATAAAATAATAATAATAATAATAAATAAAATAAAAAACGGTAAACTGATTTGTCATCTTTACAATGAAGCTCAATACTACAAGAAATGTCCAGGCTTCAATTTAATGCAAATTACTGGAGAAAAAATTGTTATTGAATAGTACAGCGTTTCAATCAGAAACCTTCAACAGGCATTTCTGAAGAATGAAACATGCTTGATGAAGGTCTCTGAGTGAAGTGTTGTATTATTTAAAAAGATTTTCAATCTATAGAACAGTGTGCAGGATATATTTACAGAAAAAAAAGATATTAAAACTACCCACAAAAAAATAAATAAAATTAAAGTATTGCAGGATGCCTGTGGGATGATAATAAGACCGAATTATAGACAACTTGATTTTTCTCTCTCCCCCTTCCTAAAACCATCCACTCTATGTAGTTAAATCTCCCAAACTTGAAGCAATTTCCTGCTAGTAAAAAAAAAGCCCTTGTCTGCTGTGTTCAGGTGAGTCGCCTGCAGACAGCACACTGAAATCTGTCACCTTAAAGCAGCAGCTACAAATTCAATTAATATGCAAATTCAACCAACTTGATGAGGTGTCTTAACAAATAACCCTGAATAAAGATAAGCTTGTTTAAGGTTGTTTTGTTAAACAGGCGCCCACCCAATGTCAAATCACTAGGTGACAGGCTCTTTAAAGACCAGCGCTGGCATATTCAAGCTCATACATAACAAAGCCTCTGCGCTCAGCTACGTCTGCTGCAATCAAAATAACTGTCGTAACATTCAACTGTAGATGAAGATGGAGCCAATTTACAAAGTCTGTGTGGGGTGGTTTTCTCTCTATAAAGTGGGTTGGATGAGGATAGAGAACCGGGTTATGGGACTCGAGACAGAAGAGACTGATTTGGTTCTCTTGGGAGTGAACGCTGCAACCAGCATCACATCTCCCATCATGCCTCTGGGCTAAAGCTAACGCTTCTGCGTAACAGCATTCATCTCTCATCAGAAGGGTATATGAACTGAAACCGGTGACTGATTACTAAGGACGAGATAGTCTAACTCAGCAGTTTTACAAGATTTCAGCTCGGGTTCTTTCATCTCACACGCGGATGACTTTGATTGGTGCACATCTGAAAGTGGTGTTTAAAATCCTTGAATGTTTACAAGTAATTACTGAGGGGGAATTAAGTGAAGGAGAAATGTCCTCCCGGATCAGGACGCTATAAAGCGGGGCAAATTAAAATCAGGATGATAGTAAACCATAGCGGCATCCACAAGAACTTAAAGGGTGGTGGTAAAATGGTGGCTTTCCAGCATAATCTCATTAGTAATCATAGGTATTCGTATGTAACATGCGGGTTGTAGCACACACTCTCAGAAAAAGAGTACAAAAGCTGTCACTGGGAATTGAAAGTGACAAAAGAAACTTATGTATACCATTTCAGTGAAAATGTGTACAATTTTGTTACTAATATGTACATTTAAGGTACTAATACGCACCCTTTAGTGATAAACAAGGTGTACCTTTTAAAAAAGTTACTGCCCAAATGACTGCATTTGTGAGAGCACACTGGCATGTTTCCAAAGATAGTGAAATCAATGTAATTTATTGTCATATTGACAGAATCTAAAACAGTATATTATCCTTTTAGTTTTGTAGAATATTGAACTGAATAGTTGATATGGTTTTGTTGTATTTATTGTATCAACGTAATTTATTACAAATAGTAACAAATCTCATAAACTTATATTTTATTCACAATAGAATATAGATAACGTCAAATATTGAAAGTGTGACATTTTGAAATGTCATGCCAAACACTGGCTCATTTTGGATTTTGTGAGAGCTACACATTCCAAAAGAGTTGTGACAGGTAGCAATAAGAGGCCGGAAAAGTTAAATGTGCATATAAGGAACAGCTCTAGGACCAGAGAAAAATTTATTTTAAGTTTATTTTATTTTAAGATGAAGTTATCATCTACAGTGCATAATATCATCCAAAGATTCAGAGAATCTGGAACAATCTCTGTGGGTAAGGGTCAAGGTTGGAAAACCATACTGGATGTGTGATGTGATCTTCGGGCCCTTAGACGGCACTGCATCACATACAGGAATGCTACTGTAATGGAAATCACAACATGGGCTCAGGAATACTTCCAGAAAACATTGTCCGTGAACACAACCGACCGTGCAATTCGCCTATATATAACTATACTTAAAAAAGAAGCCTTATCTAATCATGATCCATAAGTGCAGGCGTTTTCTCTGGGCCAAGGCTCATTTAAAATGGACTGTGAAATGAACTTCAAAATGTGAAGTTCTTTTTGGAAAACTGGGACTCCATGTCATCCGGACTAAAGAGGACAAGGACAACGCAAGTTGTTATCAGCGCTCAGTTCAGAAGCCTGCATCTCTGATGGTATGGGGTTGAGTGTGTGCTGCATGGGCAGCTTACACATCTGTAAAGGCACCATCATTGCTGAAAGGTATATTCAAGTTCTAGAACAACATATGCTCCCATCCAGACGTCGCCTCTTTCAGGGAAGACCTTGCATTTTCCAACAAGACAATGCCAGACCACTTACTGAATCAATTACAACATCATGGGTCCGTAGAAGAAGGATCCGGGTACTGAAATGGCCAGCCTGCAGTCCAGATCTTTCACCCATAGAAAACATTTGGTGCATCATTAAGAAGAAGATGTGACAAAGAAGACCTAAGACAGTTGAGCAACTAGAAGTCTGTATCTGACAAGAATGGGACAACAATTTAGAATTGGTTTTGTAAATATGCTGTACCATTACATTTAACACATTTACCTGTTTTAAGATTATCGCAGTTTCATTCTGTTCTGCTTTTTTTCATTATGATTTCTGATTTCTATATTGTCTAACCCATCACACAAACAGAAAAGCAACAGTAAAAATTTCAGAAAATTGTCAACAACCCCCACCATAAAATCATTACAAACATAATTTATTCCTTTGTGCTCACAATTTTAAATATATCTGCCGATTATGTTTTGCTCTTGAAAAGTGGTTATGTTTAGGGTAGAAGTGGGGTTAGGAGCTCAAAAATATATGGTAGTAAAAAATATTTATGCGTATATATGGGATGTCAAGCACTTATGAGATGCAAACGTGAAGTAGCGGCAATGTTGCGTCACATGCATAATAGACACACACACACACTTGACACAAAAGGGGAATTATTGGCCAAGGACTGATCATGATTAAAGTGTCCTGCGCTCACCTGCCCAAGTCTAATCAAGGCGAGAGCTGTGATTGCACTGGTAAAGGGACTGTGTGTGTGTGTGTGTGTACATGTTGGCCAGGCAGCTGGAGCCCTATGAGAGCCTCCCCCACCCCTTGTGCTCCAGTCAGAGGTGAATCAATCATGTCCAAAGATGTCAGCATCTGCCCAAGCAATTTTATATGGGAATAAATGGCAGATGGGGATGTTGTTCTCTGTTTAATCAGTTCCACCAAACGTGGTTTTATCTCGTATAAAATGAAACCATCTGTACCACAGAGAGGTGTAAAGGTTCAAGTGCGGATACACAGGGAGAAACGGAGGAGGAGAATACAGAGGATATGCTGAGCGAAAAATGCTAACTGTCAAATCGAGGGCAAATTTCAATGCTGTACAAGCTGAGAAATATTCAGTAAAAATGATTTTGTCCTGCTCTATCATTCTCTCACTCTCTCTCACAGGAATATTACCCATGGGCTGCAACCATTATATCCAGACCCATTTATTTCCAGCACCTCCAGTCATGCCGTAATTTGGTCTCCGGGAACGGTTCAGTAGTGAGGGGGAGACAGGCCTGATGAATCCCCTTTGTTTTAAGTGGATATGATGGCTCCCAGTGTGCAGGAACTGCATTTAAGGGGCCCGCTTAAGGGAGGAGGATGAGGAGCGGAGGAAGATGGAGGTGGGTAACCGAGAGAAAAATGAACCCTGAGTTACACAGACTAAGAGCCTGACAGACACCATTAATACTCCTCTGTTTCTAAAAGACACTAGAGACACTAAAACACAGGCAGGGAGTGGCACACTTGCAGCCCATTTCTTATTAGGCAAGTCATTATGTAGGACATTTGTCTTCTGGAAATTTTCCACCATAATTCATAGAGCATACCTGCAAACCTTTGGTTTTACAAAACATATCTGTAAAAAAAAAAAGAGGGGCAGAAATGAAAGGGTTTATATATGCCGCCTGGGACATTTTTATCCTTTGCAAGCTGAGTTTTTAAAACTACCTTATTCAATTTAACGGTGTTGTCTTTTAAGTTGCATAGTTACATTCGACCAGTTGCTTCAATCACTTAGACTGTTAGCCTTTCAATCAAATTTGATCAACTTCAGCAAAAAACATCTTTAGACTGCAAAGTGGAACAAGCTGCATCTGATATTGCATTTATGTTTATTTACATAAACTCTTAATGCTGGATATTATATAATTGCATTATATAAAACATAAAATGCATTTCTTGGAAATCAACTTTGTGGTCCAAACAGTAAAATAGCTTTACTGATGAATTATTGTAAAGGATTTTATAAAATTATAAGTTTGCACTTCTGCTATCAAATTAAATCAAATAGTTATTTTTTTTGTAGTAGTAACTGACACATTATTCCACAAATATTGTTGATCTATATATATATATATATATATATATATATATATATATATGGTAGAGGATATCAGTACCACTCCATTTTTACTTCAAGATAGATCAGCCAAAAACATGATGGTAGAGAGCTTTTCAGATTTAAAATAAATGTCCATTGTAGTTCTGATATCTGCCTGAATACTAGTCTACTATTTATCATAATAATTTAGTTTTTCCAAGAATACTGAAAAGAACAGTTTCTTATAGAGAAACACAACATAGCAGACGCAATACAGTCAGTTTAATAAATGAGCATATGAATGAAGAATTAGCATTTATAGAGATCTACTTTAAAAAAAATGATTTGGTAATTAGCAGATATTTGCTCTGTGTTTATGCACATGCGGCAGTAAAGGCAGCAGGCTACTGCTGATAGGACAGACCCCTCTTGTTACATGAAAGTCATCTTCCCCCTCACCCCATAGCAGGGGTTTTAATTAAATTTTCTGCTTGGTTTAAAGATGAGAGCTGCTGACCTGACTTCAGGAGATTTTTCTCCTCCTCCAAGTGGCTTACTCCCATCATCCACCATAATGTGACTGATACATTATGACACAAGTTAGATACGTAATTTGTTCCAGAAAATGACTTAGCGTCATGCACCGTGCTAAATCGAAACAATGAGGGGGCCGGGGGACCGTGGGATGGCGATATCTCCAGCCCACAGCAGCCTTCACTCCTGTCTGCCTTTATCTAGCCAGCATATGAATATTTAATATCGGCACAGACCAAAATTGCTCTAAATAAGTGGCACTGATGAGAGATTGCCCGCTAGCAAGATGCAGTGAGTCAAACGACTCAGAGAAAAAAGCTTAGTCGTTCACGGCCAGGAAGGATTTTGAACAAATGAGCATATCATACAAGCAAAGCAACATGTTCACAAAGGGAGGCTGCTGGAATAAGAGACCGCTTGTGACAAAATAACTACACAGTAATAAGTGTGACCAGGTGGAGATGGACGCTTACTGGCCTCTTGTGTAAGAAAACATGTCTCTAATGGTATTAACAGTAATTGCATTTTTGCAATTAGCTGCTAGTTTACATTAGCATGGTGGCCAATTATTTTATTATTAGAACACTCGAATTTCACCAGCTAAAAAATGAAAAAAGTCAGTTATTTCTATCTTTTGCTGTAGTGTATCAGTAGTAAATATGAGTTTACATTTCCAAACATTTCGCCATTAATTGTAATAATCCAGTGAGATTTTTGCATGCGCAAGGAGTCTGACAACCGCCAGTGGTCCATACAGAGTTCTGATCTCACCATTATCCAGTCTGTCTGGAGTGACATGAAGAAACAGAACAAACTGAGACAGACTCCATCGAGAAGAACTGTGCTTTAAGAAACCTGCCTGCAAAGCTGGAGGACAAAAACTGCTTCAATACCAAAGGATGATCACATCAAATGCTGATTTAGTTTAGTTAATAGAACTTCATTGATAAAGAAAATCTATTTATGACATCATTTTTGACAGCATCCTCATTTTACAGCATTTTTACACAAGTGCTTAAAGGGATAGTTTACCACATAATGTTTTCTTTTTAATGTTTACTTTTAAAAGTTTTATTGTATGTTTTAGCCTTGATTCCCATCAACGTTCATTATAAGAGTAAAAAACTGCAATGGTTTGACTTAAAAATCTCAGTTTGTGTTCTAAAGAAGAAACAAAGTCACCTACATCTTGGATGCCCTGGGGGTAAGCAAAAATAATATTTAAATTTTTGGGTTGTCTCAATTCTTCTGGATTGAGTCTGTCTCAGTTTGTTCTGTTTCTTCGTGTCATTTCAGAAAGACTGGACGATGATGAGATCAGATCACTGGTTGTTGTCAGACTCCTTGTGCAAACAAAAATCTGGATTATTAAAACTAATGGCAAAATGTATTTTGGAAACTTAAACTGATATTTCCTACTGGCACATTACAACAAAATATAGAAATAACTGACTTAAAACCATTTTTTAGCTGGTGAAAATACTAGTGTTCTAATAATTTTGGCCAGCACTGTATAATCTTAGTGATATATATATACTGTATGTGTGTTTGTGTGTGTGTGTGTGTGTGTGTGTGTGTGTGTGTGTGTGTGTGTGTGTGTGTGTGTATGCGTGTGTGTGTGTGTGTGTGTGTGTGTGTTCTGCGTGTGTGTGTGTGTGCGAGTGTGCGTGTGTGCGTGTGTGTTTGGCTTGATGGGGGACCTGTTCATGAACTTTTCCCCCTTTGACTACTTTATTAATACAAACTATGTTTTTACATAAAAGAAGAGCATAGAAATAGAGGTAGAGTGGTGGGATACTGGAGGAATCCTGACAAATTCAAATGAACAAGCTCCTCCTGAACTCTCATTAAGAGCTCCGTTTATGTTGTCTAGACAGTGTCAAGCAGAATTACAAAGGTGGCAATTAGCTCTGATATTTCCTACTGGCACATTACAACAAAATATAGAAATAACTGACTTAAAACCATTTTTTAGCTGGTGAAAATACTAGTGTTCTAATAATTTTGGCCAGCACTGTATAATCTTAGTGATATATATATACTGTATGTGTGTTTGTGTGTGTGTGTGTGTGTGTGTGTGTGTGTGTGTGTGTGTGTGTGTGTGTGTGTATGCGTGTGTGTGTGTGTGTGTGTGTGTGTGTGTGTGTGTGTGTGTGTGTGTGTGTGTGTGTGTGTATGCGTGTGTGTGTGTGTGTGTGTGTGTGTGTTCTGCGTGTGTGTGTGTGTGCAAGTGTGCGTGTGTGTTTGGCTTGATGGGGGACCTGTTCATGAACTTTTCCCCCTTTGACTACTTTATTAATACAAACTATGTTTTTACATAAAAGAAGAGCATAGAAATAGAGGTAGAGTGGTGGGATACTGGAGGAATCCTGACAAATTCAAATGAACAAGCTCCTCCTGAACTCTCATTAAGAGCTCCGTTTATGTTGTCTAGACAGTGTCAAGCAGAATTACAAAGGTGGCAATTAGCTCATGGATGATCTGCATGATCATGCAGAGAGTTAGTTGGAAAACATGGAATGAGTCAGCTGTTTATTTATCTCATTGTCTATATCATTTTTATGCTCTGGTCACATAGCAAAAAAAAAAAAAAAAAAAAAAAAATCCATGTTACTAAACATCCAAATAACCAAGCCTACATAATTTTTTTTCAATATATGTTCTCTAAAAAACAATCTGAGGCCAGAATATAATTGCAAACATCCTATTTTTCTATCTTAGAAAATAATGCATACATTAAAAAAGCAGACACAATATAGCAATATAAAGGTAGAAACTGATTGCGGATAGCCAGTGTTCCTGCTCAAAAGCAGAGAAAAGAAAAGGAAATTTCCAGTGAGTTTCCCTGCTTGGTTTTGGCTTGGATGTTTTCATGTCAGTCCTGCATTATGCGTCTCCCTCTGGAATGTAAAGCAGTGTAACTGGTCAGAGAGGAGCTCCTGAGGGAAATCAACACATCAGCCACAGCTAGTTCTGCTCCAGCCCTCTCTGACATCTCCATTAGCAACACCGCCACCACTATTTCTGATTCAGCTTGTGTCCCACATAATGCCATGAAATAGCATTGTTACTCTACTTTTTATTTATTAAAGCATATATAAAGCATATAACATTGTGTGTATTCCTGCTGTATATACAGAATATATACCAGGATTACTGGCAATTAAATAAAATTAACAAAAACTACAGTATAGACATATTAAAAAGACAACAACACTAAAACTGAAATTAAAATGGAAAGTGAAAATATAGTAAAAACTAAATCAAAATAGGAATGGAAACTATAATAGTAGGTCAAAGATAGTAAAACAACAGCTGGATTTCCACTCTATGTCTATAGGAACAAATCACTCTCTGGTGACATTGCTTTGTCTCTGAGAGCTTGGATCATAGAGGTCATCTGTGATCATGACCCCATGTGCACACTGACCCCGGAGCAGCATTAAAAGCCATGTCTCATCTGGAGGAGTGGAAACACGAGGCGATTACAGCTTTAACTGGGCTGTTACCATTCACTCAGGCTTTCACTCACACTTCTAAAATGCATGCTTTCAGTCAGGGCTGGGTGATATATTGACTATTCACGATATGTATGCAGTGATTTTGGATTGGGTATTAAGTTTTATTGGACATTACGTTTTTTAAAGGCTGCACCATTAGTCTACTTCGACAATCCCTACTTGTCTTGTCAATTCACAAGTGTGAAAACATTGAGACAGAGATTTTTAAGAGCATGCAATTCAGCCATTTGTTATATTTTAGGTAAAAAAAACATCAAGTAAAATGATGTGTGAATTCTTATATATATATATATATATATATATATATATATATATATATATATATATATAAGAAGAATATTTTTAATGATTTTTTGATTTTTATTGTATATTTATTTTTTGCTTTAAACATATGGAATCTGGGTGGGAACCATTGTTGCCTGCTGGAAATGAGGGTCCCTCTAACTGAAAACTTTACTTTTTAAGCTTTTTCAGAGTGAATATACTTAATAATCATCAAAATACCTAGGGGCACTGAGATTTTATTGCTACAGTATATTGCCTCATAGTAACTAATCCACATCTGCTCTCTGGAGAGACATTTGTGAGGCCCCTTTGAGGTCTGATTTATAAGAGGCGATTTGATCAGTATGTAATCACTGGATTTTATATCACCCTAAGAATTTCTGTTGTTTTTACCTTCACAAATTTCCATCAATACCCTCTTAAAATCTACTTAAATTGATGCTGGCCAAGACAGCGGTTAGCTTGCTCTGATTCGACCAAATCAAGGCTTAAACTCCATCTCATCATCTATCCCTGACCTCTCTTACCGCAATGGCTTGCTAAACAGTGCGCTGTCTGTTCAAGCGAGTGGTACACAAATGCAAAGCGATGTAAGGACATTTCAGTGGTTTGGTAGACAAGAGAGAGTTCACTGACACAGCCATTTTGGTTGGGCTCGGCAAAAAAGTGAACACTACACTCTAGTGATGAAAACAAAGAGCTGTGTGTGTATTTGTTCGGCTCACCCCACAGACCCCCTCACACCCCAGCAATGACATGTGTGAATGAGGGTCCACAGTCACGCTGACACACGCCCTCTCCTCTGGCCCGCTCATGTGTAGCCAGCGAAGCAGCAATGCTGCAAACAGACACGAGAGAAGAGAGACGACGTACATCTCGAGACCTCCAGAATGCCAAATATGTGTCTGTCATCTACATGACAAGAGAGTAGTGACCTAGCATTGACGCACACCCTCCCACACACACAAACACACACACACACACACACACACACACACACACACACACACACACACATCCAGTGTGTCTTGGAAGAGATTAGCTGAAAATTAGCCCCCACTGGCACAGATAGAGGGAAAAAATGTAGACCAGCATTTATAAGTGAAATGTGTATTATATTGTACATGATTAAATATGTCAAAGCCTGCCAAATGTGGTGGTTTGAATCCATTTTAGGCCTTTTTCTGTCGGAATGGCTCATGCCAGCAAGATGGTGAAGTACAAATATTGCACTGTTGAGCTATGAACCTTATTTGAACATGCTGTGAAAACACCTTGCTCCTTTTTAGGGTTATTTTTCTAGGGGCCCTTGTGAAAAGTCTACAATTAACCCAATGACAGATAAGATCCTATTATAATCAGCCAAACATCATTATATTACCTTGATCATTTTTTATTTTGCCATTTATCAATCAAACAGAATTGCCAAAATGATCTACATAGCACATGTTCTTCTATAACATGAAATCACAGAATTGCACTACATTGCAATAAGATCAAAGAAAGAAGACGGTGAACAAAGTCAAAAGAAATGTTGCTTAAATGCATATGTATACCAAAGATTGTATATACTGTACAGCAAGACAGCTCACGTTACTATGAATGGAAAACAGAAAATGGTGCAATAAGTTCCGATTTGTGTCACTGCGGCTGCCATTATAATTCCATTGAAAATTAATCCCAGTCTCACGGAAATTCGTACATTTTTACAAGGTGGCTAATTCGTAGGATTTCATACGAATGTCCACCCCTAACCCTGCCCCTAAACATACCCCTCACAGGAAATTTACAAAATCAGACATTTGAGGTCAAATTAGCCATCTTGAAATACATACGAATTGGTTGTGAGATAGTGTTGGTAAATGAGACTCGCAATAAGGACTGAATATGAACATTTAGATGATCCTGAAATTAAGATTTCTTGAAACATGTTATTTAATTCTATCAGTGCAGACTCAGTGGAAAAAATGTCTGTGGGGACATAAAAAAAAAAAAAAAAAAAAAAAAAAAAAAAAATGCATACATACATACATATATATATATATATATATATATATATATATATATATATATATATATATATATATATATATATATATTTGCGCTTTTAGCAACACTTTCAAAGTGAAATGATAAATGTGAATCTGGCAACCCTCATTATTATAACATTGGTTGTTGTATGTTCTGATTAAAAAAAAAAAATATTGAATGTATTACATTCTTTTTTAAAGTAAGTGGTTGCAATCAAATAATTTTAGCTACATTTAAATGAATGTTGTTGACTAACTTTTGACCTTTTTGTTTAATGTTTCTAAAGTACATTGTATGCAACAACTTACCTTAAAACATTTAGTAAATTCAATTAATCTTTTTTTTTGTGTGTGTGTGTCATTTCAGTGAATTGAGTGTCCAGTGAGTGGCACTAAAAGGTTAATGCTCTGTTTACCTACAATAAAGCCTACTCTAAACCTAAACAATAATGTTAACAAAAGCAAATCTGAGATTAAAAACAACCATGCCATTTTAGTCTCCGAGCTCTTTTGTTGGGACTCATTTTTTAGGCAAATGCAATGCTGTACCAGGTAAGCTAATTAGCAAGTTTACTACGTCATACAAATGGAGCTTGTTATGTGATGCAAATGTCAAAACACGTTAGTTTACAAATCATGTGCTATGGTAAAAGTGAGGTCATAACAAACTGTAGTATATTTTTGTAATTTGTGTAAAAAGTAATAAAAATCGTTGGTGTTTTTTTTCTGCCGCAAGTGTTCATTTCAGCTGAAAACTGTAGTGTATTGTTAAGTGCATGTACTTTCTTATTTAATATTTCATTTAACAGTGAATTATATTACATTTAAATTGTTTAATCTCAATAAAACAGTGGCTATTCTATTCAATATTTGTATATCCTTTGTCTGCTTTGAATTTATGCTTATAAGAGTAATACATAGCTATTCTAGCAAAATGCAAACATCTAACTCCATTGAAAACATGTTGTTGTGACATACAATGTTGCTGCCTAACTAGGTGTTAACTAAATTGCTCACTTGATATTCTGTTTCAGAATGTATCTGCCTATGTAGGCAAGCAGCAAGGCAGCTTACTGTGTTTTAGAAGTGTGAAGTGTCAAAATAAGGTCAAAGGTCGATTTTCTTTTTTTGTGATCAACTTTTTTATTGTCTTTTATTCAACAAAATAATATCAATTCATACAAACAAAACAGGAAAGTGGAAGCAACAAAGGGCAATTTTTATTACCATGATGACTGTAACAGCACGTATAATCATAATGTCCTCACACTTGTTTTACAGTTGTTAAAATGCAATTTCACAGGATTTTAGCAAGTGAAAATAAAGAGGTTCTGACAAATCTCATTATCTGTCTCATCTGGAAGATATACCACACGCTCACATAGACAGAAAGAAAATAAATGTATGTTTTGACTAGTGGTGCATTTCTGATTAGTATCATAAAAGATGTGTCCATCTCTCTTCCTCTGTCTCTGATAACCATTCATCTCTATCAATGCTGCTCCTGCATTTGTATTGTAATGCAGTGTGTGTTGTAGAGAGAGAGAGAGAGAGAGTAGTGGTGCGGCGGCCGTGCAGTGATTTATAACCCCTGCAGTGTGCTCGTAAATCACACCTGAGTCTGTGCGCTTCTTAAACGCCCCGCGTCCTGACAGCGTTTACCTTTTATAAATGATCGGGCTTTACCTCCCATTGAGATCCAGCCGTGGTTACTCCCTCTCTCTCTCACACACTACCTGCTCTCTTCTCAGTTCTCATCTGCCTCATTCTTTTACTGCCACTTCCTCTTATTGTCCATCTTTCTCTTTCAACTCCCTTTTTTGTGTCCTTTCCCACGTACCACATTGCTTTTTTGACTTTGTTGCCTTTTTGGCTATAATAAAAACATTATATATATATATATATATATATATATATATATATATATATATATATATATATATATATATATATATATATATATATAGATAGATAGATAGATAGATAGATAGAGAGATAGATATAGATAGATAGATATATAGATATATATATATATATAGATAGATAGATAGATAGATAGATAGATAGATAGATAGATATAATATATTATTGTAAAAAATAATATATATATATTATTGTTTTTTATTTTTTATTTTATATATTTATTTATTTTTTCTGTAAATAATCAAGTGTTTATGTATAACTGAGTAACACTAACCTAGTTAGAGGTAGTTAAACTACTGTATTGTTCACAGGGAAACCCCTTTCAATTCTCCTAATCTATTTCTCCATTTTCTATCTTATTTAAATGCAAAACTAAGTAATATATGTGTGTGTGTTTGTATGTGTGATTGAATCTGGATTTTTCTGTTTGGCTACTTGTTTGCCTGTGTGTTCGTTCATGGCACACCTGTATGCTGAATATTGTGCCAGTGTGGGGTAAAAGACCAGAGGCACAGCTGCAGACCTGTGCTGCCAGAAAAAGGTTAGGTCCTGTGCACCGCGACGGTGGATAAAACGCTGCTGACTCTATATAATAGCCTTAAACAGAATAGATACAAATTGTGGTTCCTCTTCAGGTACACAAGCTGTGTCGGAAAATGCTATGGAAACGCCTTCAGTGTGACCCCGCTCTGAATCACGTGTGTAATCAGTCCAATGGAATTGGCGAGACGTCACGGGCAGGGTCATAGAGATCAGGAAACTTAAGAGCAAAACAACCTATTTGCGCTGAGGCCTCTGGTACAAACGCCTGCTGGTACGCGATCGCACCTTCAGGTTCTCTACATGGCCCCATCTTTTCTAGACTTTGCCCCTAATTGGCCAAAGCATTTTTGTACCCCAGGCCAGGGGTATGTCCCCAAGGTCCCTTCACCTGCACCATGTTGTACTCCAGGCCTTCTCTTCTCCTCCCTTTCAGGAGGATTGTATTAATTGTATGTGTCCAGTGCTCGCATACATCCACAGAGCTGCCATGTGGAGGAAATCTGACCAATTGCTAGTGTGCTATGGTCCCCCTAGGAAGGGTCTTCCTGTGGCTAAACAGTCGGATTGTGGATTCCATCTCTCTTCTACGAGTCCCCTTGCCTCCCCTCGCCTCTTGGGCTCAAGGCTTACTCCACCTGAAGTGTGGTGGCCTCCAAGGCCTTCCTGTTGCGTGCCTCTAAGCAGGACATCTGTAACACTGTGGGTTGGTCCATGCCACTCAAATTTGTGAGGTTCTATGATCTCGATAATCGTCTCGTTCCCTTGGGGAACCACGGTTACATGCGTAACCTGGAGATGCTTCTTTCACCAGTGTTGGACAAAGAGTAGCAGGAACCCCAACTCACCTGTAGGTCAAAATTTTTCTTTTCTAGGTTTCTTGGCAGAAACGGGCTTCAAATTTATTCAGAAATCTCAGTTACATAGGATTAAATCACATATTTTGATGATGAACGCATAAATAGCATAACTTTAACAAAATGTGTTGCATAAAACTGTCTATCAAAAAACGGCATAATTAAATGAAATGGCATAATTAAAATTGCATGCCTAATTTCACATGTATGTATCATTCCTAATGCAGACAGAGGCACTGATGTATGTCTTTGTTCTGGTCTTGTGAAGTACTGTATCTTTCAGCAGGATTCATCAGAACGTACTGTAGCAAAATCAGACCTCTGGAAGTGCTATCTACTGTAATTGATTCCTCCTGCCCTGACCGGTCTGATACTGTGAAATAGTAATATGCAGTAACTCAGCTCACGTCAAGCACAAGTGGCTATTATGAATCATGTAACGCTGTGTGTGGGTGTATGTTCAAAAACCTTCAAATTATTTCCACAAAACAGGTGGTTTTCCCCCTTTTTTTCTCTATTTTTTTTTTTTTTTTTTAAATCTGTTACGTCTGTAACTCAACCTTTTTTTGAGTGACCTTTCAAGTCTGAGACCACTACTGAAAATGCTATGTAGGTTTGTATTTTACTAATCAATGTCACTTTCTTGACCTAATGAGCATTTAAAAAAGTTTATTTGCTTTACATTTTCAAAATCGTTGAAATTATGGTTTTTCAATGTGGTCTCATATTTGTAGAACTGAGTATAGTGAGCATCAGTGAACCGATTTACTGATCTCATTTAATAAATGGCTACAACGTTTGCAATTTTATGTAAGTAGTCCACTTCATTTAATTTAATGTTGTCGTTATATGCATCATTGCATAGCCAGATAAATGCTGTTTAAACCTAAACCAATAAAAGCGTGTAGCCTTTTTGCACAACAAGCCAATATCATAAAACTGTTCCTACTTATTTCCGCACGGTATACACTTAATATCGCTTAGGGATTAAATATATACAGCACTGCAGAGGTGATTTTCATCCAAAAATATTTTTATACAAATTCTATCTCAAATAACAGAAAACATTTAATCTAACTGGCTACGATGTATAAATACTATCTATGTATCAGCTGCTCATTTAGTCAGCTATCCATCTGTTAGATCGTTACACACTTGATCTTACCTCAAAAGCGTCATTTCTTATTCAGTTCCAACTTTTTGTGGCATGATATGAAACAGAGACATGCGAGATGAACCAGAAAGACAGACATTTCTTCTTCTTCCTTTTTCACATTTTTAACGGGACAGTTGCTCTTTGTGTTTGTGTTGGCTGGGCTACAGTGGAACTGAGAAATGCAGTAGATATGCTAAATTGTCCACCAGCCAGCCTGATGGGAAGTTCAGTTTGTTTCAAGAAAGAGTGGAAGGCAACGCTCTCCTCGTGTGCATGACATCCGGTGTTTCCTCAACTCCGATATCATTTTATGTGCTCATGGGATGCATTGCATTTATCACAAGACACGCATGGTGTTATGGCTGCGGTTGTACATTTTTGTCCCAGGATTTAATGAAACATTACTATACTAAGTGTTAATCAGTTTCTTATCTAGTTAAAAAAAAAAAAAAAAAATTAAATGTACTTGAAATGTACATAGAAATTATTTTAAATAAAAAAAAACATTGTATAGCTAGATAACTACACTACAGAATGATAAAAATGAACAAAAGACAGAATGATAGAACAACAGAATGATAGAAAGATGGATGGATGGATGGATGGATGGAGAGAACAATAGATACTGATAGAAAGATAGAACGATAGAAAGACAGACATCATTTAATATACATTTATTATACATAATTACATCTTGGGCTGTACATTTAACAGTGAGTAGAGTACTGTATGTTGATGTTTGCTTCAGTCTGAACCCTGGTGTTAGAAACATGCTGCCCCTTGTCTTACAAACACCAATCATCACTGAGGTCATCACTCCTCATCACATATTACACTGAGGCCAAGGGCAATGTTATTCAGTTATTCAAACCCCCAGCTGCTAATGTAGACGCTGTGCTCACATGTTATTAATTAACTATGAAACCGGGCGAGATCCAGGCAAGGCCATGGCAGGTTCCTCAATGTATCACGAACATAACACCCATTCTTTGAGCTCACCATGCAAGTATTTAGTTTAAGCATGATGGCCAAAAAAATCGGTTCAAAAATCGCTCAGAAATATCTACGGCAAGATAGAAATAGTCACAGGAAAAGTATTTGGCCCACTGAGCCGTCGCATTAAAAACATGAAATTCAATGACGGCAGTCTGCACCTATGATATAACAGTGAACAGAATACGGCTCCAAAAACCAAGAGGACACATGGAAATGATCTCATACAGTAAAATACGGTTCACCCATACATGAACATTCATGAAATCATTAACTCATTCCCCCTCAGTATAATGGAAGTCCAAAAAAGATATTTTGAAGAATATACTGGTCACTTTTTATGCATTATGCTAAATAATTGGAGAATTGGGTTTTTTGAACGTTTCCTTGAAAAGAAAAAAGTAAAAATACTGCATGTTGTTGAACAAGCAAGACATTTTTGATGGGAACGTTTGGAGATAATGCAGCATAATGCCAAAGAAATGCTGAATTTAATGAGTTGGATCACCTTGAGATCACACAACAGCTCTCTATGGTGGCACTCTGGCCAAGCGATACTCAGGTGAGGTGATTAGAACGGGCCGCCCCTGCTGATGAGTGGTTTACGGGTCTCTGTTTTCAGGGAGTGCTGTAAACTCCTTTTGAGTGGGTCATTTATCTCATTTTTAAAAACACATTCATTTTCGTTCCAACTGGTGCTTTAGCACGTCAGGTCACACCAACCTCGATTTATTCTGTCCGCCGAGTTTTCTCAGTAAACATCATTAAACGCAGCAGACGGCTGGTTACGAGCAGATCTAACACTGGTCCTGCTCGAAACAATCGCATATTTTTAATTATATATAATTATATTTTTATACAGTATATTTTTAATTACATAATTACCAAATTCTGCAACAACAACCGAAAGGTACTAATCTAAGCCTGACTCAGGGATAATTGGAAGGACGCCGTAACCATCTGTGTCTTATACCTGCCCGGGAACCGTATCGCAGCTGGAAACACTACAGGAAAATATCAAACCTTTTTCTTTCAAAATACCAGATTTGCCTTCCTCTCTTTGCACCTGCAATAATTGCACCACAATTGAGGTACTGTACGAAGCACAACATTTTGCTGTAAAAAAAATAAATAAATAAGGGTAAACAGCAGCTTTCAGCTCATTTTTTTCTTTTTTTCTGCTTTTTCTCAGTACATGCACGAGTAATGAGGGGCTACCTGTAATTACATCCAGCTGCTGTCTTCCCTGACGAACGCTAATTGCCAATAATGATTTTGGAGTGCTGTAAAATTCGCAGGCTGGGCTCTGGCTTCGTGGTGGGGAGCCCTTTTACCACTGAGAAACAGCATTAATCTTAGCCGCTGACTTATCAAGAATCTGCACTCACCTGTTTGCCATCACTTTCATGAGCTGATAACAGGTTTATTGGAGTCATAATGCACAGGTGGGGGTTTAAATGTCCCATTCGGGCGTGAGGCCTTGCGAAAGCTTCGTCTTGGGAATAAAGCAGGGATTAGCTGGGATGAGAGCGGAGGACACTAATGAGATGTCTGTAATTAAAAGGCAACTGTAACTGGTAATTAATAAATTGTTGTGTTGAAAGTGTGTGTGGTAACATATCATAAGACTGTCTTACATGTTAGAGATGAAAACCATGTCTTAATCTGAAGAACGTAAGGCTTTTAGGAATTTGGCGATATTTGACTTCTTCAAATGTAGTCACACACACACAAGTTGGTACAGAATTTGACTAATTACTGGTATAACAACTTATAACAGCACCAACTGGAACTTTTGTTGCTCAGTGGATTTGGAATAACTAGTCTATGAATGACATCTTGACTATTGTAACTGCCTTTTCATTGGCCCACCCACAAAAACCATCGCCAGATTACAATACATCCAAAATTAAGCAGCTAGAGTTCTCACAAAAACGGTTTGTTCATATTACTCTCATCCAGTTTTCCTTTCAAAAGACTTGTCTTAACTTTTAGTATTTTAGATGATGTTATCTAAAATAATAATTAACCTAGCAAAATAAAAAGTATATTCTGTATTTTTGTTTTAAACATATTAAATCCACATTTGTCAAGTAGATTTATCAAGTTTAAGCATTTAACCGCACCTGGGTTACAAATTATTACAGTATGTTGGCTAACCCTTATATATTTATATAAATATATAATATATTTATTAGGAAAAATATATATATATATATATATAGGTTCAGCAATATTTACAAACCAACACTTGCTCATACTAAACTTTACTGAGTAATGGCTTAATTTATGCTAAATGTGTCAAATGTGGTTTTTTGTACTATTTAGAAATTGTTTTCTATTTAAATGTTATGTTAAATTAATGTTTATTGCTAGAAACATACATACACAAATACAAACACAAATGAGAACTTCAAACTGTCCCAAAACATTGTTAGCAGGGTTGCTCATATCCTACAGCAACTCATATAATATTTCTCAGGTTGACCATCAACATTTTCTGTAGGGTAAGAATCTCTGTCCAATGCCCCTGTGACATGAGACACCCAGTGGGAGAAAATCTCTCTGAACAGCTTTCATCTTTATCTGCTGCTCTATTGATTATTCTCTTCAGAGCTTTTGCTTGTCGGCGAGATAACTCTGGAGGAAATAAGCACACAATAATGCAGTGCTGTACACACCAAAGGTCTGCTTATAAGAAACCTCATAGAGCAGTTTTCTTCATAACTGTGTGGTAGGTATTACCAGGGGTGTATAAGGTACAAAGAATTTACAAGTTCTACACTACAGCAAAGGTATGCAATTATATAAAAGAAAGAATAAATAATAATAAACATTTTACTACTTCTAGACCAAAAAACATTGAGTTAAAGTTTTAATTGTGCATAATTATTATTAATTGAGGAAATAACTAATGAAATCTGGAGATAAATCTTAATCTTAAGTAACTTTGATTAACAAACTTTTGAAAGTGACCCTTTTAAACTAAATTCTCTCAATTACTTATAAGCTGCAGGACATAACAGATGCCGGAATTATTATTTAAATATAATATTTTTAGTTATAAAGCATTATTATAAGAGGAAAGAAGTCATTAAGTGCTAAAAGATTAAAAAAAAAAAACTTTTTTAAAAACAGGAAAGACCTTGCACATGTTACTGATATGAAATAAAACCTGATTTTAATAATCTCACACTAGTCGCACACCAGCCCAATGACTTTTATGAAGTTATGACGGTGGACCTTTGAACATGTGGGTCTGTGGGAACCTTTTGAAATAACATCCTGTAAAGTAAGTTATCTTATCTACACTGCCATGCATTTCAAAGGTTTACATGTTTATTGTTGTGTGCCCAGAGAGCAGTAAACTGCGTGGGCTTGCGTATTTATAGAGGAATAATTGCAATTGTACCAGCAAAACTGCCGCCTATGCTAACATATCAAACATTCCTGAGCGCCTCTGCTTATCACTTTTGGCCTCTTTCAACTTTTAAATATTACAGTTTTATCAAAGGCAAATATGTTTTAGACATATTGCAAAAGTTACAAGTGATTTATATTGTAAGAAGTGAATGGGATGTGTTTTAGATAAAGTGCAAAAAACTAGATCACAATAGATGCTTGTCACAATTGTCATATTTTCAGGGCCACCGTCAGAAGTGAAATGTTTTAGGGATATAATCTTTGTATTTACTCACCTTCAAGTTGTTCCAAACCAGTATGAGTTACTTTCTTTTGATGGAAATGAAATAATATATTTTTAAGAATGTTGGTAACCAAGCAGCTGATGGTACCCATTGACTTCCAGTGTATTTTCCCATACAATGAACATTGTCAACTGATTGGTCACCAAGGTTTTTCAAAATATATTGTATATTGGTATGCAGACTTGTAACTCACCAATACTGTCAGTTTTAATGCCAGTTAATTTCAGGTTACTTTCAAAGTTTAGAACCTTGAGGTGATAGCTCATGTAAAAATGAAAATGTGTTTTGGGACTGACATGAATACACAGCAGAGAATGACGCAGAAGAGAAGAATTATTAAATAAAGTCATTATTTTTGTTTTCTTTGTGCAAAAGGGTATTCTCATAGCTTCATAAAATTACGTTTAAACCACTGATGTCACATGGACTATTTTAATGATGTCCTTACTACCTTTCTGGGCCTTGAACATGGTATTTCCGTTGTTGTCTATGCAGGGTCAGAAAGCTCTCAAATTTCCTTAAAATATCTTAACTTGTGTTCCTAAGACGAACCAAGCTCTTGTGTGTTTGAAACAATATGAGGGTAAGAAATTAATGACAGAATTTAAATTTCTGAGTGAACTATACATTGCAGTGCTAATGTAGTGAACTATTATAAATTGCTAAATTCAACAAAGGTAATATATAGCCGATGGTTTTCATTTCCTGTATGCTGTCCAAATAACAACATTCCCATCCTCATCAGAGCTGCGGTCCTCTTTCCTCATCTCCAACCTTCTTGGAGGCTCAAGTGAAACGGCCTTGGATTCCGAATCTTGGCAGGCACTCAGGAAATTAAATTTAATAATGGGATGTGCACAGTGGGGAAAAAAACATCAGTGGTAATTGGAACGGAAGGATCTGGGTGGGGTGGTGGGGGTTTGTAGAAATTGAGATGTTGTCACCCAGTCGTCCCTATCATCGCCTGGGCACTGAGGAAAAGCAATTAGGGAGTCAGGGGAGGATGTCAGGGATTTCTACCCAATCTAAGGGAGCAGAACGCGGTGCAACCAGGAGGCCGCAAATGTTAGTGGGGTGCGGAGTAATTGGGGCTGGGGGTGACAGATTAAAATCATTAAGGCTTTGTGTTTGTTTAACTGTGCTTTTGCGTTTAATGAGTAGACCTGCCTATTAATTTCCACTTTAAAGCAAGATTCCTCGCCTCCGTGATCGCACTGGTGCTATCGCTTGAATAAAAAACATAATTGATCCTTAATACGGTTAGAGATGTTAGGGATCAAATGCATTTATGGGAATCTTGGACTTGCCATATGGGTGCTGTTACAATGCGAACATTACAATAGGCCTAATGGCAGAGTCGTGGGCCGCTATACACCAGTTTTCAAGGA
The DNA here is from genome assembly GCF_023724105.1 of Carassius gibelio. Classification (NCBI taxonomy): domain Eukaryota; kingdom Metazoa; phylum Chordata; class Actinopteri; order Cypriniformes; family Cyprinidae; genus Carassius; species Carassius gibelio. The sequence goes on along the minus strand of NC_068412.1, from coordinate 12,290,637 downwards.
CATCCCTTGGCACAAAACAATGAGATTAATACTAGTCTTTCTCTCATTCTAATGAAGGCGTGCAGAGATTAAAATGGGCCAGCTCTGATTGATGCAGAGAGCTATGGAAAATTAAAAACTTCCGACAATTCAGGGGTGAACCCATTTGGAGTCCATTCATCAGTCCCTTTTTCACCGTGTCCAATAAAGTTGGCCATATCTCTCCATGGCGCTGGCCTCCCAACCATCATGGCCTGAATCAGATGGTAGATTATGTTCGACTGAAAACCATAGTCCCAGAGGCTCTCTGCTTCCCGCCATTGAGAAAAGAGGGGAGAAAAAGAGGGTAGTGAAAATGACTGTGGCTCGGCAGGGGGGCCCATGCTAATGAACAGGTGGTGTGGGAGAGGGAAGGTTAAGCCCGTTTGGGTGGGTGTCTCTGGAACCCCGTGCTGCGTGGACAGATGTGCGGACGGGCGCTCCTCATCCCCCGCCTGTTCTGCCAAGCCAGTAGCCTGTGTTCAAAATGCTCTCATTTATCCCTCTTTGTTCTTTGTTATTTTTGGACTGGCTTATGGGCAGCCAAATAGTGTCTCTCCATGGAAAATCACATCTTATCCTCTCTATCGCATTTGTTCTCCTCCATGTGTATTGTGGAACAATGTTGCAGAATTCGACGTGACACTTGGCTCAATGTGACAGTGGTGTAAAAATGTGGAGAAAGAACCCAATATGGTATTTTGTTCCCATTGCCAAGGAGCTTAGAAAGCCACGCACAGCACAATATCGTTTGAAACGAGGGGTGTCATGTGAAGACTTCTGACCTCACGGATGAGAACAGGAAGTGGAGACTAAAACGGAGCAGCTAAACTTGTTACAGTTGGGGTGGTTAACTAGATGACCAACGTTGTGGTCCAACACCTTTCACAGAGGATATAAAAACGTACAAATACATTTAGACCACTTAGTGATAGCTGATAGGATGTGAAGAGATTTTCAAGCAGCAAAACAAAAAATGTTTTTGAACCAAATCACCTGCCTTTAGATGAGGGGAGGGGGTATGTAGGGCGAGACTTGATTTCGTCCATCAGGAATTGGTTGGATGGTTGGATCGTTGGTGTTTGCTAATTGCTGTAATATCACGTGAGTGACAAGTTGCTTGAGGATAGAGATTATCTAAATAAAAAAATGTGCACAGACCCTGTTGAGAAAAAAAAAAACAGCATATGCAGGTTAGGTTGTTTTGAAGCACGGCTGCTGGTTTGAGCTGGTTCTTAGCTTGTTTAAGCTGCTCATGTTCTAGTCCTAAGCTAGTCTTGAGTGGGAGCTAGCTTCTTAAGACCAGCGCATGACCAGCTTAAACCAGCTCAAACCAGCAGGGTTTTTCTCAACAGGGTTCAAATCATTCATAATAAAAACGGATGTACTCCAATTTAAAAAAGAATGTCTACATCATTGTGACTTTAAAAATACTGCAACTTTTAATAACTTTGTTCACCTTTCGTTTCTTTGCACTCTTGTCTAGCATTTGCAAGAATGTTGAAATGAATCAAATCCAACCGGGGGTAGATGAACCTAAAGCTGCATGTCCTTCAAGGGATTTAAATTATATTTTGAAAAATGTCTGTTTTTTTGCCCATACATTGAAAGTTAGTGGGGTCCAGTGTACCTCAGAAGAAAGTAATTCATACATGTTTAAGATGACATTGTAACTGACAGAATTGTATTTCATTGTAAGCCCAAGTAGTCAACAAGTCATTCAGTCAACCCACCAACTATGCGGCTCTGAAAAAAAATTGGTTTCACATGCAACTGATCAGTGTTGGACAGTTAGAAACTTCAGCAGGTGTCACTTCAAATATATTCAGTCTCTAGTTTGTGATTGATTAATCAAAACGCTAAACTATTGTGGTGAAGTGGCGGTTGCCTCAGCTGCGGAAAAAACAACTGCAGTCTGAACAATGAGAGATACCATGATCAGATGGGGAATCAGACAGCGCGAATGTGAGTCAGGGTGGAAATCACCTGCTTACTGCTGCTGTCGTCTCTTTAGCCGCACCTGCCACCACGACGGAGGAGGAAAAATCAGTTAACAGAGTTACAACTCCTCTGCTCTTCCACCACTGCTCCTCACATTACCCTACAAGTTAGGCTACTGGCCCAGGCCTCACTTTGACACACACACACACACAAACAAACTCCGGCTTGCCACAACAAGCTGAGCAAATGACAACTCATACTTGTGTCGCACAATACGCCATCGCACAAAAAGCAAAAGAAAAAGCATTCGACCCAAAACTGCTATCGCCGTTTTTTGGCAAGCGCGGGCTAGGCTGGAGGTCAGCGGGGATTTTTGGAAATTTTTTTCTGTCGCCTGACACCCACTCAGCGTGCCCGTTCTTTGAGTGAGGCGGCATGGCCACCTGCTTGCATTGTGGCCGGCAGCTTTGGAGCGCGGCAGGGGGGCCTGCAGGGACGGCCGAGCACGCAACATGTTCCGGCGAGTTTGTTTGGAAACCGGCGAGCTGGGCCAGCGCGCTGATCAGGGGAAGGAAAGAGCCAAGCACAGCTGACAGACACGACACACCCACTCTCTCACTCACAGTCACTCTCTTGTCACCGCCTGCCTCGTTCTGCATCAGCTTTTCCCTCCTGTCTCTCTTTTCCCCTCCTCTGCTCCCCACGCTCTCCCTTCCTCCCCACAGGGGTCTGAAATCACACTTTAATTGCCCATTCTTTGCTGTCTGGCCATCGCTGCTTTGTTTTTTTTTTTTGTATCCCACAGGTGTGATGTCATCAGTAATGGCCCAGGCAGAGAGTGCAGGTGAATCTTTATGGTCTCATTATCTTTGTGGTTTAACTGACAGGAGTGGCCCACCTGAACAAGACTCTGTACTCCCCTATGACTAATTTACAGTCGGCTTGTACATCACCGTGCCACTGCTAAACGCACCGCTGCGGGAGCGACATGGCCACATATTCAAAAACAGCTCTCATGTGCCACAGTGTCACTTAATTACATTAGTAATAGTGATGCATCTCATTTTGATAATTTATTGGAACATGCAGTTATCTTTTTCCAGTGGTCCATGAGGAGATGTTAGTATTTAAAAACCACTATCCACGCATAATTGATATCCGAACAGGAACATATACCTGCACTTGCAATTGTCCAAACACAAGATATAAAATAAAATGCAAAGTATCTCAGTTCTGAAACGCAGTGAGCTGTTTACCTAGATAACATTTAAAAGCAGTAATCTTATGCAGCCTCCTATTCAGTGTTAATTTGTTATTATTGAGATACTATTACAGTTTTTATTAATGTTCTAAATTAGCTAACATTTTAAATTAGTTTTTATTTTTTATGTTTTCATTTCACATTTTTAACTCTGGTTGAAGTTTTATCTTTTTTTTTTTTTTTGGATTTTCTTGTTTTTTTTTTTGTTTTTTTTACATGGCATGGCACTTTGGCATCTAGATGAAATTTGTTTTTAATTTGATTACATTATAGTTCAGATATTATTTCTTTAAATTATTTAAGCTGCTTCTAAAACATATTATTTTATTATTGTAAGCCAGCATTGCATGTTTCTATTACAGATTTTTTTTAAATATAATATATATATTAATAATAATTTTTAAACAGCCAAAGCTGGTCTCCAAGCATGTCAGGTTGGTTGCTTCAAAGAGCTCAAAGACCACTTTTAGACAGTCAGACTAAGAGATCACAGCTGCCTAGAATATCTGAAAGCCAGTTTAACCAGGCTGCAGACTAGCTAAGACCAGATTGGAAGTGTAAGTTTGTTTAGATGCTAGCTGGTCTCTCACCCTGTCTATCTGGAAAAAACAATTTGACTCCTCCTTAAACCAGCCAACAGACCAGCCTGCCCAGATATTTATACTGCATGGAGGTTGCTGCAGCCTATGAAGAGCATCTCTTATCAGGTTTACTTTCAGTTAGGATCCTGCCGTTAAAAACAGTACACAACAATACAGCTCACTAGGTATCTCTCGAATAGATCTCATTTAAAACATGGTGAAAACACAAGCAAGCAAACACCCCATACAGACTTTCTGATGCTTTGAAAAGACAAGCTGACTTTGCATCTGATCTTCAGTCACAACCTTGAAACGGAAACTTTCCATCCTGCATTATGTAAAGAGTGACATTCAAGCCATCACTCTTCAAATGTCACTGCTGATGCCCCCTGATACACACGCACGATTGTCAGTACAGGTATTTATGATACATCATTCTCTCATGTCATATCATTCATTCTGTCATTTCTCTACACATGATCAAGCAGTGCTTTTAAATGCCACCTGATTCCACCCACGCCAAAGTTGAGATAACCATAACAATTAGTGTGCAAACACACATGCATGTCTATACATAGACTATACTGTCATTTTGAGAATCAAACCTGGTGCTGTAAAGACAGCAGCTTATAGGACAGTGAAATGAGAGAGACTGAGAGAGAGAGATTAGAGAAAGCCCTCTGGGGGAAAACACCTGGCCAGCAGAGGCACGGGCCAGAGGAGATGAAAGAGAGTGAGAGCAGCTTTTTGATACTCCTCTTCAAAGCCATAACAGAAGAGAAAGTCTCCCGGAAGACTGCTCTCACCTGCTATATCTGGCGCAGCAGGCTTCCGGAGTGTTCTACACTACACAACTTTTTTCTTTTTTTTCTTCGGTGGAGCGAGGTCTACCTCTTCCTCTACTTTTTCTTTCTCTTTTTTCCTCCACAGCAAGGGAAATCACCCTTTTTTCTGCTTTTCAAATGAATTCTTAAAATAGTGCGAGCACTCGAGGTATGTGAGTTAGTCACGCTACAGAGCTCTTTTGCAAAATTTCTAAAGAGTCATTCATTGTGTCATTAAATGTTTTAATTGTTTAAAATATACCCCATTTCTCTATTCATATTTTGTGGATATGACTACAATAGGCCAGTGATAGACTTGAGCTTTATATATATATATATATATATATATATATATATATATATATATATATATATATATATATATATATATATATATATATATATATATATATACACACACTGTATAAAGAAAAATGTATGTATATTTCTTTAAAAGAGAAACTGAAGATAAATGACAAGAGATGTTATTAGTTTTATCATTTTAGATCAAATCACACGCACACAAAACAACCAACCAACCTTAAAAAAAAATTAAACAAAAATACAGCCAAACATAAAATTAAACAAAACCATGCAAAATAAATAAGCAACACAGCCAAACACAAAACAGAACCATATAAAACAAAAAATTGAAACAAATATACAGCCAAAAAAAAGAAAAAAAAATTAACAGATAGATATCCAAAAAAAATATGAAAATAAAAAATTGATACAAATACACAACCAAACACAAAACAAGACCATTCAAAAAATGTATAAATAAATTGAATCAAATACACAGCCAAACACAAAACAAAACCATACAAATCAAAACAAATTGAAACAAATACACAGACAAACACAAAACAAAACCATACCAAACAAAAACAAAACAAAAAACTAACAAATTACCAAAAAAATAAAAAAATAAAAAAATACACGGCCAAACACAAAACAACAAAACCATACAAAACAACGACAAAAAAAGAAACTATAACACAGCTAAACACAAAACAAAACCATTCAAAACAACATGAAACAAAAACATAACCAAACACAAAATAAAACAAACAGAACAAAACATTATCAAAACAAACATCATCTCAAAACATTATTAGTTTTCTCATCGATATGTTTCCCACCTTAACATCACCCCTGGTTTTCTTAAACCCCCAAAATACCACCAAATATGTTTCTCCCCCAACCACACTGAACCACCGCCTAAAAAACACATCTTTGCACACACGACCCAAGCTTGTTAAACACTGAATCTACTTTTGTGTCTCATAAGTGATAAAGCTTTAAAGCAGCGGGGGGTGTGCGGGGAAATGGAGGTAACATCTATTATTGCTTTTTTCTTTCCTTTTCCTTTTTTCCCCCGTTTGTGAGCCTGTGAGACAAGCCAATTATTGCACAATCTCACTTTTTTATTGTTCCCAGCTGCTGAAATGATTTCTAAATGTCAGTAAGATGCAACATTTCCTGTGGAGTTACTGACAGTAATCACTTCCCCTCCCAGCGTTGCAGTCTTTAATATGAATACACTACAGAGCAGCCCGCCCTCTACACTTTACACAAGGCCTTCTCCATTGTCTTTATTGGATTCCTCTCTCTCTAAACCCAATCACGCTAAACACACACACTGCATCATTTTCTCATTGAGTGACTGCACCTCCTGGCACATTCTGTAATAATAAAGCTTCCTGTCTAGAACTGATTCTACATTACATTTGTGTTCGGCGAGACCCCCGTATCATGGCGGGGGGCTCTTAGGATTGATTACAGTCCTTCGCTGATAGACGCCCACTCTTTGTAACTCTTCCTTTATTTGGTTGTCATCAAAAAACTTGGACATAAAAGCGCAGTTATAGAGCATTCGTGAAGTTGTAAGTTAATTGGTGAAAAGGGAACCCTCTGATGGATGTAAACACTGTTGTGCATGTAATACAGTAGCTGGCTGTCTCCGGTAGTGCAGCCTGGGAATGTGCCCAGCGGATGGAAGTGGGAAAGGGGAGGAAGAGAATTATTTTAGTGAGACGTCGGTGTCTAGGTAACAAGACCAAGTGAAAAACAGACAAAGAGAAAAAGGGGTTAAAGTGCACCTTTTTAAAGCTAAAGCTTCAGCATGATTTAAAAGTATAGTTTGTCAAAAAAATTTAATTGAGTCATCAATAGCTTCCATACGGATATTTCAGTTTGATATTTAGTTTGAAATATTACAATTCTGATGTTTTTAGGGGACATAAAGTCAAAAATTTTAAACAAGTGACCTGATTTAATAACAACAGAAAGTAATCCTAAAAAAAAAAAAGAATTAGAAAAAACCCATAAAAGTATCATAAATGTATTTAATCCAGTGAATATTTAAGTTATCTTTTGTATTCAGATGAATGACGAGAGTCAGACACATTGGGAAAAACATGAAGGTGAATGATAAAATAATAATTATTTTTAGGCAAAAAAAATAAAATATCATGTTAATTCAAAAAAAAAAACTATTTTGCATATATGGCAAAATAAGTATTTAAATTTACTGGCAAGCGTATCACATTCATTGTAAACACAGAGATAAAATGTATTCCATCAAAGCAGACATATTGACAAATATCCAAGTGTCAGACAAATAGAGGATGTTTATCCGGGATAAGAAACAAGACGTCTTACAAGAGACACAGCTGTCACTTAACCGGGGAACCAAACAAATGTGCGCACACACATAAACAGACACAAAAACACAGGCGCGCAACCTTAGAGGGAGGTTCAGGATGTCTAAGTAGGGCTGGGTATGCAAACAAACATTCCTGCGATTTTCTGCCTTGGTGTCGGTACCTTGTTAGTCAGGGTGATCATAAAGAGCTCGCAGGGCTGTTTGATCTGGCGAACACATAATACTCTTGCCGTTTTCTCTCCCCATTTCACACCCACATGTGGCATAAAGAGAATTATTCATTGTTTTCCACCGAGCAACAGAGGTCTGGCAGCTCAAAGAGCATCTGCCTTCAACGTAGTTCATTTGCTGCTCATCTGGATCCACATTCACTGATGATTTAAGGCTGAAAACTGTATGTTTTTCTATAATATGTAAATAAAACTAAGCCATGTAAATTGATTTCTTCAAATAAAGTGTAAATAATGTTGCTCTGTGGGACTACCAAAACGAATAATTTTTTTTTTTTTGACTTGCCCGACAACAGCAACATTCACTCAACAAATGAGATGAGTTTGTGGGCGGGGCTATCTGTTTGGCCAGCCAGTGGTAGATGAGATTGTTTGGGAAACCTGTCTGAAAACAGTTTTTATGTTTGAAGTTTCATTTATTGACGATATTGGCGCAGGAATCACACATTTCAGCTTTGAGAAAAGGAAGTGAGAGGGATCTTTTTTATTTGGTTTTCATTTCAGAGCTTTTGTCAGCAATATATGTGAATCACTACTCTTGTGAAAACAATATGTGGTTCATTAATTTGCATTTTGGAAGAGAAAGTCTCACCTCATTGTTTTATGAAGTAGTTCTCATGAAACCGAACCCGATTCATCACTTCCTTGTTATTTTTGAGATGTTTTCAGCTGGATGCCCTACAGTTAACAGCGTTTTGTCTGTGTTTCTGCTTGTTAACATTTGTAAACATCATGCTTTGTTAACCGTTTTGTGTCAGGGTATGGGATGATGAGGGAGTTTAGATGATTATAGGAAATAGTAAATCTTGGTGTCTACTAAGGGACATTTCCCTATGAAACAACACCCAAAAAGTCCCCCATCTTTCTGAGTCACCTTCATACTAAATCATAAACAAGATGTCAAAATATCAGGGGATTTCTTAGGACTACTATTTGAAACATAATAGATAAAATCTTGAAAATCTTGTTAATCCATTCAAAACCTTTAGGCATTACTCTCTACATCTTGGGTATCAGGTGTAAGCCAAAGTCAGGCCTTCACTTGTGCACAATTTCATCTCTAAAAGTCACACACAGTTTATTATAATATTCTGTCAAGACGAGTGTATAGCAGCTCTGACTGCGAGTGCCTGGCTTTGACTTGATACTGGACGTCTGTGGTTGCTCTTTGCCACCAGGGTGAGCGCACTGGCCATAACCCTTTCCTCAGCACACTGAGCTCTGGTCACTGCCAGATTCACACCAACAGTCCCATTAACCGGAGACAGATGATGGTGCTCAGACCAACAATGAGGCAGAATAGCTCTGGTCTCACATCACCGTGTTACCATGATGTTATTGCTTTTATTTGAAGAATGATGGCTTTTTGACTGTCTAGGTCAGAATTTCCCAACCTTTATTACACACCCCCACAACCCCTTGAAGCACGGAGACAGAATATGGCCAGAAATGTGCTTCTTTTAACTATTATTTTATTTGATATTTTTTATATATTAATTTTATTATTATTATTACTTCTTCTCGATTGTTAGCTGCTGTAACGTCTTCGTAGCTCATAAGCTGCTTTTGGTGCTGACGGACTTCCAGCATCTTTTACAACTTGTCTCCATGCTGGGTGAATAATAATAATAATAATAATAATAATAATAATAATAATAGATAACAAGAGCAATAACAAAAATTAATGAACTCCCTAGAATAATTACTACTACTACTACTATTATTATTATTATTATTATTATTATTATTATTATTATTATTATCAGTAGTAGGAGGAGGAGGAGCAGTAGTAATAATTGTATAATTATCTTTTCTTTTTTTCAATTTTCTGTAATTGATTCCTCTTCACAATGCTTACTTTTAAATCTTAGAACATCCTCATGTAGTAGTAGTAGTAGTAGTTATAATAATAATAATAATAATAATAATTATTATTATTATTATTATTATTATTATTATTATTGTATAACAATAACTGTAATACATTTTTGAAAAACATTTATTTTTAAATGAACATTCTAAAATGTATTGTTGTTATAGTAATAATAATGATAGTATTAGTAGTAGTAGATAACAACAGCAATAACAACAATAATACATGAACTTCCTATAATAATAATAACACATTCATAATTATAATAATTATAATAGTAATAATAATAATTATTATTATTACTACCACTACTACTACTATGTGGGAACATTCTAGGATTTAAATTTGCTTAACAGAAAACATACTGTGAATGGCAATCAATTACAGAAAAATGACAAATCAAAAGAAGATAAAAAGATATATCATGGGAACAATATGAGACAGAAGGGAAAAACAAACAAAGTAAATGCAGTGGTGAGAAAAAAATTGAATAATTCAGTAAATCAACATCAGAAGGAGAGGATCATTAAACTGCTGTGTGAGAGTATAGCAGAGGGAGAAGAGACTGAAGAGTTTGACAAAAGAGAGGGAAGAGACTTCACAGAGGTACTGAAGCTCCAAAGCATGGGAGGACGGACAGGGGTGGAGTGGCTCAGATAAATATTGGGGATAAAGGATGAGGATCATATACTGTATGCAGTAAGACATAGGTAAGCAGCGCAGATGACGGGAAGGGGAATGATGAGAGCAGATCTTTTAGTGTGAGTGAAGAGGCGGACAACTTTAGATTGGCAAAGTTCGCCTCTAGAAGAAATCTCTTGTGATTGCACTTCTTTTTCTTTCTTTTTTTGATCCTTTGCCAGGCTGTGTTTCTGGCCAAGACAGAAAAAACAGTAGAGTTGTCTAAACCTGGTAGACAGCACAGAATGTGTGAATTGACAGGTATTCCAATGACTGCCAAAATCAGCTGTCTGAATCTTCCGCCATCACAAGATCTGCCTTAAATAATTCAGCGCGCGTATATTCACAGTCTCTCTCTCTCCCTCTAGGCTGAGAAGCAGAGATAAGTGTATAAACTCGGCAAAAGCTGAAAAGTCAATTACTTTGACAAAACTTTCTTTTCCAAGGAGAGCGGAGAAACCAAACCGATCAGAAAATTCTTTCTAGTCATCACAGTTATATGTATTGATGATAGTTGCCAAACTTGGGCTGAAATTCTGTTGAAATTATTCTGAAATAATATTACATGTTAATGCTAATTTTAACACTACAGAGTTTTTGCCTTGTAGCTGTCACAACCTCACTGTAAAAAATTATGTTTGCAACAATAAACTAAAACTAAACAAGACTACAAGTTACATGAAATAAATGTTAACTGATATAAAATATAAAAATTGTTCTCTGTTTCGTTTAATTTAATGTAATAAAATAAATAAAACTAAAATAAAAAAACTACTAAAAATGACAAACTGATAAACAAAAATCTTAATTTTCTAAATCAAAATCTTTCATTGATAGTAAAATACTGGTTCATGTAACCAAAAAGAAAATTGCAAGTTGCATTGCAATTATTTTAATAAATTATGCCAAGTTGCCAATATTGCAAAAAATTGCCTATTTAGATTAGATTATTAGATAACATATATATATCTTATTATCTTGCAAAGTTTCTTATTTATCTTATGTTTTAGATGAGAAATGTATACAATTTTGAGCATAAAAAAAAAACTTTAATTAATCATTAATTAAAGGGGGAGTTAACAAAAATATGAGTACATCTTAAAAGAAAAGCTGCATCAAAATGCATTACATGTGTTCCTGAAATTATGTAATAGTAAATAACCCCCCCCCCCCCCCCCAAACAAAAATAATATAATAATAATGGAGTAACTCTTCATTTATATTAGTTAATCTAAGAATCAATTTTACTAAACCATAGGCATAACACAAACACCATTAATTAATTGAGGATGATCTTTTATTCAGCTTTACAGTGGGTTGAATTACAAGTAGATGACAAAGCACTGCCTTAATAAAATAAACATGTATTCAGTCCTGATCTCGGTCCTAGTAAAATAAGGCAGGAAAAAAATGATCTGGTAAACTGTGTGAGATCTGCTCAACTATTCTTGGATAGACTGTTGATGTGTAATGTTCACACAGCCCACCTGCCCGTTTTCTCTCAGGACTCACACTGGAAACAGATGAGAGCGCTCTCAGGCAAAAGCCAATAGATGAAAGAAGCTCCAGCGTTGGATTAACAGAATCCGTTCTGCACGCCTTGATGAGACTTTGGAATGTTCCACCTCCAAGTTTGCAATCTTTAAGGTCTTTCAGAGACTGTGACCGAAAATAGGCTCGTGCTGTATGTGACCATGTGGTGTTTGTATTTAGATGAAATCTGTTAAAGGGACACCCAGCTCAGTATGCATTGGCTTTGAAATATGGAGCGACAGTTTCGGGAAGCGTTCCACACAATGATAAATATGCTAACAAAATGCTTCAAACACAACAGGACAGATTGATGGTGTACACTCAAATATGAGCGTTTTTAGCTCCACGGCTATTTAACCCTCAAATTCTGTTTTTAAGAGGCCCACAATCCTTTTAATATCTGAAGAACATACTTTAATAGTGAAGTACTAGGATCATAATTTCACAAACCCTATACATATTTTAAATCATGTTTCTGTGATTTTTTGTTTTGTTTTTGCTGTTAAATTAACTTCAAGCTGAATAAATGATTTGATTTGATTTGATTTGATTTCTTTGGGACCTTAAAAAGTCAAGTGAATCTCAACAGAGCATGAGGGTTAAAACATGAGGGTAGCAGTATTTCTGTGAATATGACAAATGAAGGACATGGCCAATGTTCCCAGGTTTCCATTAGGGTATATAATCTTTGCTGACTTCCCATTTTCCACAAACCAAAGAAAGAGGTACAGAGTTATTTCCACTTCATGAGATTCAACACCTGCACCCTCAAAAAAAAAAAAAAAAGAGAGAAAAAAAGAAAAAACCTTTCGGGACAGCCATCACTATCTTTAGATAACTATTTGCAAATATTAGATAGATGGATGGATGGATGGATGGATGGATGGATGGATGGATGGATGGATGGATGGATGGATGGATGGATGGATGGATAGATAGATAGATAGATAGATAGATAGATAGATAGATAGATAGATAGATAGATAGATAGATAGATAGATAGATAGATAGATAGATAGATAGATAGATAGATAGATAGATATAGTATGCTATATCGTATGGTAGGAGACCCAAAATATTCTAGAGATAAACTGGCATTATGGGGTCGGACCGTAAACAGTGAGCCCGTGGGAAGCTGTGAACAAAGCAAGAGCTTGATTATCAGATTCGATTAAGATGCAGACACAGGACTATGCTAATTTTACCCTATATCCTACAGAAGTAAAACAACAAGAGCACGCTTCATTAAGAAAGGCCATGCATTATTCAGATAACACACGGCCAGAGAAACGACTTCGGGCCAATTAAAGGACTGCGCTGGAATTCTCTGTAGCCTGCACTTTCCTTTGAAACACGCGCACATACACACAAACTGATACGCCATTCATTTTTAAAGAGCCAGAGCTCTTATTATCATTATAAATGACCAATACTGCTGAAAGGTCTCAGGCAGGGCAGGGAGACACTGCAAAATAGATGAAAATGGTACGGCCCGGAGTGGTGGGAAGGAGAAAGAGTGTGTATCAGCTATTAAAATGCAAACTGTGCAGGTTTCCCCAGGGTAAAATGGTTGACCTATTTCTCTAATGCCAAGGTTCAGTGCTGCTCTTAATGCACACGCGCACACACACACACACACACACACACAGTCAAAAGTAAGCTTAAGGGTAAAGTTTTTAAATTTTAAAATTCTTTTCATATCCTAAATTGATATTCAGAGATAGCCCAAACCCTGTGGAGCCAACAAAACAGCATCTCAACCAGTGCACCTGAAACTTTACTACTGCATGAGGCCACAGAGGCTTGATGGATTGAAACTGTCATAAGTACCAAGCAAGTTGTTAAATGGTCACTGTTTTAAAACAAGATACTTTTTTTTAATTGGTTGCATTTCAAAGGTCAAAGAAGATGGAAGATGTTAGTATACCCAGGAATATATTCATAGTACAAATCTGAATGCATAGAGAATGCAGTTCATCAACAGTAGATAAGCTCTTCACTGAATATCATAGACTGAAAATACACAATTTTAGATGTGGTTTTCATTATTTATTTATAGGTTACGATTTTAATGATGAAGGTCATATTTGGCCTTAACTGAATTCAGTACAAACCACACTCTCTCGTGAAGGTGCATATGACAGTTAGCGGAAGCTAGATTATTGTATATTTAGTTAAAAAATATGGATATTTTTCGGACAAAAATGCATCGATTTGCTTCAAAAGGCTTTTATTAACCACCTGGATCTGGGTGGAGCACTTTTTATGATGGATTTGTGCACTTTTATTTGATTTCAAAATCTTAAACCCTATCCACTGTACCCAATTATAAACCTTAGAAAATATATATATATTCTTTATATAACCCTGATTATATTATGCATTAAAGAAGGAAGTCATATATACCTAGGATGGCTTGAGGGTGAGTAAATCATGGGGCCATTTAAATGTTTTTGGGTGAACTATCCATTTAACAACTTGGTTGTTGTTCATTTTCATAAACTGTGAATAGTATAAACAGTATTGTAACTTCTTTAACACTTTTACATCATTTACATAAGCAGAAGAAGTATAAAAACATACATCTTCCATGTGATCTTATGAGGCACATACAGTACAGACTGGCATTACAAGCATTGCCAAGATCATGGGTTTAATTCCCAAATGAACATGCATAAACTAATACAAATGCACGTCTTTAATAATGCAGTGCAAGTTTCTTTGTATAAAAGTGTTTGCCTAATGTCATTGTAGATGGTCTGTGCGGCTCACTTTAAAAATATAATATATATTAAACATTAATTATTTGGGTAATATAACCATTTTTCTACGCTTTTCTAAAGCTGAAAAAAAAATTCATGTGTATACATATGCCACATAAACTCATGTCTTGTGCATTGTGTCTGTGTGAATTTTAGGTTAAATATTAGCTAGTTATCAGCTAGTTGATTGCTTGACTGTGTGAACATGACCCTAACTGACTAGGAAGTGAATTATATAATACCTCTATCAGCATTCACTCTCACACATTGTGTCTTTCTGTCTCTTTCTTTTTAACAACCGCCTTTTATTTAAAGTCACTGTGAACATAGCCTCTGGAAAGTGCTGTCCTAAATCTGTACAAGGATGAAGCCTCACAAACCTTATTTAAACCATTTAAAAGTTCCCATTAAAACATATGAACAGATGTGGAACTCCGAAGCTCGCACACTTGTGTTATGCTAACAGTTTTTCACAGGTACACAGTGAAGATCAATACCATAAATTTGCATTTAGCCTAAGTGCTAATTCATATGATGCTCATGTTGTTCATACTCAATTAAAGAAATGGGGAATGGTCACAGGAACGCCATGTTTTCAGCGTGATTCTCCTGTTCTGTGTTCAGAAGCAGCTGGCAGGATGAGGGGCGCAACTCACACCAACAGTAGGAAGTGATGAGGGCTGCTGACAGGAAGCCTGGAGTTCAGGCCCGCGCTAAGCTAACACCAGTCCACTGGTGATGCAGTCACATGCCCTGCAGAGACTGCGGTTGTCAGAAAGTGGACTGGAGGCCCAGCTGTCGGGGTGTGATGAGGTAACAGCGGGGGAAGTGCAGGGCAACATGTGGCATGTGGAATGTGGCAACAGCCCTCAGCCCTCGACTGTTAGTGACGAACAGCAACTCATCCTGTCACAAGATTCACCACAACTTTGTGAGATCCATTAACATTGAATTCTGTTTCAGAACACGGGATCGTCTTGGGTAGTCCGGGACAAATTTGGCATTATTTGGATGTTAAAGGAATATTCTGGGCTCAGTTCACTTGATCAAAAGCACTTGTGGCATAAACACACACACAAAAATGTACTTATCCATCCTTTAAAAAAAAAAGAAAAAGAAGAAAAGAAAGCTGGGTTACAGTGAGGCACTCATAATAGAAGTGAATGGGTTCAATCCATAAACAATAAAATATTCAGTGCTTCAATAGTATAACCACAAGGTATAAACAATCTGCTAAAAAATGGAAAAACAATCAACGTTATGTTGCAAATACTATAATTTGATCTTGTTTTAAACCAGGAGTAATCATTGACATGACATTAAACAGTGTTTGCAACCCATTTGCTTCCTTATTATCATGGATTTCAAAGTGAAACACAATATTCAATACAAAAAAACTTTCAGAAATGTTCTTCAGAGAAGTAATTATATATATATATATGTACTAAAATGGAGTCACATGATTGCAATTAAAGAGGGGCTGGTGACATTAGCCGAAACATGAAGTAATCCCAGAAATCTTTACATATAGATATAGATTTACATTTAATATCCATTTATTGTGCACAATAAAACCAGGAATGCTTATCAAGGAAGTAAATATGGTCAATCTTGATTTCATGTTGATTTAAATAACAAATAACTTGTCTATATGTAAAGGGCTTTAAAAAGTCTCCACACACCAATTTTAAGCCATAATATTCCAAGCCTCTAGTAACTATCATACTATTAATATGAAATGAATAAAAATGGAAGCCCATAATCCTGCAAAACACTAGAAACAGACATATTCTTGGCTCCAACCAGGTATATCCAGTGTTTTGGACCATATAAATAAGCTCGCTACCCTGCATCTGCAGCAGGTCTCAAAAATGAGCTCATCTCATCTGTGAGTCTAACTCTACACAGTCTACATATCTGTTTCCTGCCCTGTGCTGACCTGCCCTGCTGTGCCCAGCTGGACTCTGCTTTTGCAGATCTCATTACAGCAAGATGCTGTAGACCAGGACCGTGGCTGTGAATTTTCTCTCCTCACCAATACAGCCAGTGCACAGTTCCACACACACCGCCTCCAAAAGTCCCTGAGGTCAGCACCCCATCTGCTACAGAGACAAGGCTGCATCTCGCCGGACGTGTCATCAGGTGTTCAGCGGCACTCCGAATGGGACTAATGCTGGAGATCTCAGTCTATGCACAACAGCAAATAAGGAGCCTCACCTGGTGATTTACACAAGGGCTGATTAGGTGAGCCAGGCTTGAGGGAATGAGGCCGTACCCGGCGTAGGCACACAAGGACTGGGCTAAACATAGCAGCTGCGCCTGCTGTGATCTCTACCCTCTACAGGAGGCCAACACACACCACAGTCAATACAAGAACATGGAGGATGGTGTTTCTAGCTGAAGGCTGAAGGTGCTTTTAAAGGGTGTTTACAGTTCTGCCAGCATTCTGTTCTTTGCAACTTATTATATCAAATCAACTGTAGATTAAGTCTAGGACTATCTGGTCTTCCTGATAAGTTTGCTCAGAGGTTTTGATACATGGACAAATATGAAATAGAACTGGGTCAATGGCAAATAAGAGTGTACAAGATAATTAAAAATAATTTATATAAGACGTTCTTTTTATTAGTCAAACATGACATTTTACAACCTAAACTAATCTTGCCTTGCCTTGTCATAAAAAATGTCTTTGAAATTTTAAGAGACTTACTGACCTTGACACCTAGTCATGAGGGTCTGCTTTATTACATAATTTCCTGTTTTATATATATATATATATATATATATATATATATAAATCAGGATTTAACTGTCCTGATATCATGAAGAAAATAGCCTTCAATGGGCATTAGAGTCATTATATATTTTTTTATTATTATTATTATAGATTTTAATTTTTTTAAGAAAAACTGACTCCATTAAATCTAAATCAATCTTAGTGTTATCACCAGTGCTGATGCTTCCTCCTCATGTGGTGATGGTATAACATCAACAAATAACTACAGTGGTCCATAACCTTGTGATGGTAGTAGAACATAGAGTCAGGCACAGATAGCTTTGTCAAAATACAGACAGCTTAGTCAAACCAAAGCAAACTGATGGTTATTTATAGGTCCTGTAATAGACAGAATGGCATGCCAGTCCAGAGTTTACTCAGTTTAACAGAAAGATCCTCAAAGCATTCAAGAAATTAGCATACCTAATTTGTAGGTTTGTACAAGATTCCCACTCCAGGCACTCAAGGTGAAAATTCAGTCCAGTGCTTAAGCAGGATTATGATGCCGATGGCAGAATTGAGCCACCCTGCTTCTGCACAGGGACCCACTGAGTGTGCTGGCTTTTGTTCCAACAGAGCTTCTAATTACCTCAGCTAATTGAGCTGTTAATTGAACTGTTGTCTTAATTAAATATCTCCTGACGCTTCTTTGCTCCTAGTCCCTGCCAGCAGAGATGAGTGGCCATTGCCACACAAACAGGAAAGAGCCCAGAAAATCCGGTCAGCTAATCAACCTCCTTCTGCGGCCTAAACAGCAGCAATTAAAGATTAGCTGTGACTACACCGAGATACAAATCAGAAATCACAGAAATTAATAACAGGTAAAATTAAACAAAAATGGCCTGTTCGTCGCATTGAAATTAAAAAGTAACAAAAGTGATACAACTGAAATCACTGTCATTTATCATAATTTATAATCTAATGCATTTTTTTTTTTTTTAGCTAATTAACTACACCCACAACTAGCAAAGTAGCAAATTTCAGCCCCACCCAAAGCAAAATCATATTGGCTGAAAATCCCACTCATCCAGAAATATGCATGCTGGGTTTTGTCACTTCATTCAGGATGTAAAATTTGAACTTATTTTAAAGTTACGTTTGAGCATTTAGCTAATTAGTGTGGGTGTGGCAGAATTATAAACCAAAATGTCCTTTTGCATGTTACTTATTGCGGGGTGGCTCAATTCTGTCATCAGCAAGTTTGACATAATTTTTTGTTATTTATTTTATTAATTTTTTATCATTTTGGTAACACTTTATTGGTAAACTTTTATGTTTAATGCATTATAAAGGTTATTAAAGGGTATAACACATTATAATTGTTTATAGGGTGCACTGTAATGCACTATATCTTGCCATATACTGTATATATATATATATATATATCTATATATATATATATATATATATATATATATATATATATATATATATATATATATAATTATAACCTTATTTAAAATGCATAGTGTAACAATTAATTGATAAGTGTTATAATGTATTAACTGTGGTTACAATTATATTATATTATATTATATTATATTATATTATATTATATTATATTATATTATATTATATTATATTATATTATATTATATTATATTATATTATATTATTGAAAACGTTTGGTCCACGTTTGGTGCACCAAATAACTTAACATAAACATAAAAGTAGAAATGTCCTACAAAGGACATAAACATAAATTACATAAATTTTATGATTGCGTGTCAAGGTCGGTAAGTCTCATAAAGTTGTACAAAATCTGAGATTTTATGACAAGACAAGGTTAGTTTGTGTTGTAAAATGTCTTGTGGTTTGACTCTCGAAAAATAATGTTATGTTAACAAAATGCTTCAACATAACTTTAAGGTAAGTTCAAATTTTACATTATTCTCTCCTTAAGGAAGCGACAAAACCCAACACGCATGCATATGTTGGGTTTTGGTGAAATGTAATTGGCAAAAAAAAAAAAACATTCCATCAAATAGGTGCAGATTGGCTTTTGTCACTGGGGTCAGAATTACATAACACTAGAAATTTTTTTAAAAGCCCTCATGGCATACAAAACTAAACTCGAGCCCTCTGCCTTGCAGGCCTGGTATAGTCAACCACATGCAACCACAATACATCCCTTCACCCACCCATCCTCTGATTTCTCCCCCTGTTTCCCCTCCCACAGGGCCCTCGTGGGAGCCAAGTCTGGTCAGCCACACTCAGCTGGACGTCTGACTCACACACACTTCCTGGAAGAGGCCAGCACTGAAAAGGAGGAGGATGCAGTGGGACGAAGATGCTAGCGATGATCATGCTAACTTTATCATCCGCTCCCAAGCTGGTGGCAGATGGTGCCAAGTTGCATTTGCGACATACACCAGCATTTCCCACGAGCTTGAGACCACGTGAAAGGAAAGCTTTGTCACAGCCCTCCAAATGTCAACAAGAACAGCGAGAAGTTAGAGGCATGGCAAGCAGGAGGGGTGGGGGTGATTTCTTCTGTATAACATTTACTCGTTATAATGATCGACTTTTGTAAAGGAAATACTTCCCCAGCATAAACCCTCAGTGTTTTCTGCTTGAAAGGCTCTTTGGACTAGCAGATGGGGTTCCACATATGGAGAAAGTGAGAAAGCGTGAGAATGAGAGGGACTGAGGAAGGAAGAAGAACTGCTGAGGAATGTGTCGCTCTTTGGGCTGAGCAGCAAGTAGCCTGCAGATTCTAAAAGAACTATTATAAGTGTTTCCATGGCAGCAGTGCACGGTCAACAAAAGATAAAAGGTCTTGCTGAAGACAACAAGAAAACACATGAGGCTAAAATCCAGTTCCATAAAGACTACTTGTACTAAAAAAAAAAAAAAAACAGTAGTTCACTAGTGTGCAAGTAGCTAAAAAAAAAAAAAAAAATGCAATCATAAGTTTTTTAATGCATTTTTGTTCACGTTTTTTGTCTCATGCATTGACATCTGTATTCTAAACACACTCAAGTTAAAAACATTTTCATTTTAAAAACAACGCATCTCAAGACCTTGCATTTTTATTTTTCACTGCACTACACAATCTCACAATTTTTAAACACAAAAACATGTTTTATGAGAACTTAGTGGCTTTAGACAAAACAAGATGTTATGCCGGTCCATTAGCTATACCACCACAAGAATAGAGCTGACATAGACTAACAAAATTGCACAAATGTGGAATTGTAATGTAAAGCATGGCATGTTGAATGTTAATAGAGAGTTTGTCAGTTAAACATTAACTGCTTACCCCTGAAGGATAGGATAGTTGATGTGAAGAGTTAACTTCTTAACAGGTAAGTTGTCACAACATGACAAACTGCAAAACTGGCTTCAGATTATTGTATAAAAAATGATTTAGAGTTCACAACTCCAGTTGATATGTTCAATATGTTTTGCTATACATTCAACAACGAGTTATAGATCATGCTTGGCATCATGGGAGAGGAAGGCCTGCGCTGATGTGATTTATAACTTCTGTTAGAACTGCATTTCAATGATGAGGAAGTTCAGAAATGTTCACTACAGATAGGGTTTCTGTTGGTACTGATAAAACAGACTATCCTGTCACAGTATTTCATGTACTGTATGTGGAAACAGTGGACGATTGCAATATTTATTACAACACAGAGACTGTTGTGAAAGGCTGGCACTGTATGTACCCATGCTAGCTATGGTAAAAAATAATATTACAATTATTTTGAATTGATAATACATACTAGTATTTTCAGCACTCGCTATATTTTAAACTGTAAGCTTTCATAAGAAGACATTGTTTCAATGACATTATAAATATGTCACAAAAGATCACAATATCTCAAATAAATGCTGTTGCATGTTTTTGTTTTGTTGTTTGTTTGTTTGTATTTTTGATACATCAAAAAAAATGCTATATTCACAGCAATATTAGGCAGCAAAAACTTAATTTCCACGTTCATTTGACAATGATCAAACAAATAAGCAGACAAAGAAGGAAATTCAATTGCAACACAAACATTAGCTTTGCATGTGTTCAACTGTCAACAACATGCTAAACGAGTTAGCATTTGTTCTGCAGATGCACAGTTGTCACAGGTGATCATTTACCACCAACATTAGCTAAACAGGTTTTATTATGCCAGAATACCTGAACTTTGACTCGCTGTTGCATTTTGTTTTTTGAATATTTACATCATAGCAGCAAATATCTCTCTGGGTATCGCTACACTCACAAAATAATGGTGCTTCAAAAGGTTCTTCAAACGATGCCATAGAAAAACCATGTTTGGTTCACCAAAGAACCATTCAGTTAAAGGTTCTTTAAAGAACCATCTATTTCTTATCCTTTTATAATCTAAAGAACCTTCTTTCTTCACAAATAACCTTTTGTGAAACAGAAAGGTTCTTCAGATGTTAAAGATTCTTTATGGAACCATTTAGAGAAAAAGGTTCTTCTATGGCATCTTGAAGCACCTTTATTTTCAAGAGTGTATGTTGTGACATCATACACCCGAATCCTGGCAGTTGTGGATTTCCACACACATTTCTAAATTGGAACCTTAAATGGGATTCAGTCAGAGGTACTGTATGTGTCAATTCTGACTTTCTGATTTGAATGGAATGCAGCATAAGTTCAACAAGAGCAACTCATAAGCTTGAATGTTTGTGTTGCGGTGAGTGGACTCACACATCACTGCTTGTTTTGTTTTCCTGACACTACAGTGATAAAATTCAAAGCATGAAAAAAATCTGGATTCAACTTCCAGCTGCACTGCCATCCCACTTTACAACCAATTTGGAAACTGCAGCATCAGAGGGCGAAAGGTTACACAAAACTCAATGACCATTTCTCGAAGCATGTGTGACTGCATTTGGGATGTGTGCTTGGAATAGTGTTACCGAGTCTGCGAAAAAGGGGTGGGAAAGAGAGAGAGTGCGTGAAAGAGAGTAAAGGAGAGAGAGAGCGCACGGCGATCGTGGGGAACTTTTGACAGTTTTGTGTGTTTGTTCCAGAGTTGCGAGAGAGCAGCAGATGGCTTCACTCCGCGTGAGTTTGCCGTGGAGTGTGACTTTGCCTCTGGTTGTGCCACTGATGTTGCTATCCACTAAGTCAACAGCCAACCGGTGAAGTCAGTCTGTTCAGTCATCCCACCCTCTGACAGAAAGACAGTCTGTGCCTTAGTGAAGACACAGACATAAATAAATGCATTAGTACAAAGTTTTAAAAAAGATCAAATGATGCAAAAGTCCAAGTCACAGAGCATTAATGCTGATATAGTCTTCTCTTAGATCTTAAAGCTACTGTGGGTGTGTGTGGGTTTGTGTGTGTGCGAGAGAGAGAGAGAGAGAGAGAGAGAGAGAGAGAGAGAGACTTTCACATGACTTTCAAAAATTTCAGATGTCATTGACGTCTGAATTTCTTGGCACATTCTTGGGAAAAGTAGCAACATAAGATTTGAATCAGTACAATGCATCATCAAATCCTTTATTTGAATCAGATTTGTAAACAAATCAGTTAATCCAGTTTAGAAATGTATGTGTATATACAGACAGATGTCAGTTTTGGAGATGAAGGCAAATACATTTGTATTTATTAATTTAATACCACATTATTTTGGAGAAATGTCCGTTTTGGAGATTAATACATCTGTGTTTGTTTGTTTGTTTGTGAACTGTCTGCTGTGTATAATATGTTTCAGTCTAAACATAGTTTCCTTAATACTGCAAACCAAGTAGTTGATACTGATAAACTGGAAAAGCTAGTAATACCAAATAATCATACCGCTGGTTTGATTCCCAGGAAACACACAAATCAAATGTAAAGCATCTCCGCCAATTGAAAACACGTACTATACTGTTGTCCTGAACCATATTTTTCTTTCCTGAGGTCTGTAAATGTAACATCAAACCCAGGAATGGGTAAACTGCACAGCTGTACCCAAATAAAGGCCCCATAACAACAAAAGAGCAGCATTATATGGCCACAAACTCAGGTGTTTTGTCAACTAGCGCTGCCAGCACAACTCAACCTGCTCCCTTCATCTTCACACACTCCTTCGTGAGATGTGTTCCTCTTTAATGGAACATCTGTTTTCCGTCCTTTCATCTCATGGGATTTTCATTTAGCCAAGTTAATTACCCTATCAAACCAGGTTGATTATCATATTCCTCGACTTAAAATAAAGAAATTAATAAATAATAAATTGGCGGCACATTCTTGCGGCGACGGTTCACATCCCACGCAGCCTCTATTGCAGGTACGGCCCACCGCAGCACAAAGAACAGCTGTGTCTGGACCCGGTCCCCTGGGTGGATCCCGTACTATGTGCTAAATCCAAGTCTGGTGCAGGTTTGTTGAACAATCAGACAGTAAACATCGTTCCCAGAAGTGCCTCAAGAGAATATAAGGAAATGTGTTAATGGTGATGAAAAGCAATTTATTGAATCGGGAAATAATCCTTGTGCCCTAGCCTTAATCCAAACAGCTCCCTTGGCATAATTAATAAAACATTTTTCTTTTCCCATCAACCTCTATTGACCTTTAACGCTAGACATAATTGAAATGTCTAGTTATTCTTATTTCAACCCTTCGATTGAAGCAATTAAGCTTTGGAGGCGTCCGTTTCTTGTCAAAACTGACAGATCTTTATAATTTGGGTCTTTGTCCTTTACACATCAGTTGATCAATGTAAAACAGGCCCTATTTTCACTCTGTAACGTCTGAAGGAACCCTCCCCCGCAAGCGTTTGAACACGCACAATAAACTACAGTATGTGGACTGTCAGAAAGCTTTATACAGTTACACAAGGATCATTACTTTAAATAGCTACATGTACTTGAAATGACCTTTCACACACCGCCGTTATTGTATTAATCTATTCTAAAGATAATCTGTTAAATGAATTATACATAGCGTATTTCTGCCGAGCAGCGAGGCACGGGAGACCAGATGGCTCAGGGTGGAGCACTAACTGCTGTAAATTGTCAAGACGAAAATGGATGCTCTAAATATGGTCGTCATGCTGCTTGTAGGTAGAGAGGAGAGAAGCAACGGATAGAGAAACGAATGTGACCAAAAACATCACAATAATCTTAGAACATATGATTATACTCGAAATGAGATTGTCAATAAAATAGTAAGGTATGATGTCCGAAAAAGACATGGTGTAGGATTTACTCTGAAACAATTTTCAGAAGTTGCTACTTAACAGAAACAGTGAGTAATGCATTGAATTTGATTTTATCTACAGTAAGTAGTAAATAGAGCAAAGATTTCCTTTTTACACTTTATATAAAGACCTGCGACTTTACCTGTGTGACTTCACTAAGCAATGAAACTGCCAACGCACATAAGTATTATATTTATATTCCCTTCATCCTTTCCATTCCTGTCCTTTCTTTTCCACCTCTATCATGTGTTTTCAAACCATTCTGTTTGTCTCTCGACTGCATCCTATCTCTACATCTTCTACTGCATCTCTTTCTTTCTCTGTGGGTCTCTGGAATTGTCAGTCAGCTGTCAACAAAGCCGACATAATTTCTGCTTTTTCTTTACAATCCACACTCAGCATCTTGGCCTTGACTGAGACCCGGAAATGTCCAGAACAGTCAGCTGCTCTGTCTAACAACTTCCCTTTCTCTGACACCCCCCGTCAGGTTGGCTGGGGTGGGGGCACTGGTGTGCTCATTTCTATCAATTGGAAACACTCAACCCACTCTCCCATATGCGATTATAACTCATCTGAACCTCATGCGATTACTGTAGCAGCTCCTATAAAACTCCAGGTTGTGGTAATTTACCGCCCTCCTGGGCAAATTCCAGCCACCTTCCTAGAGGAGTTGGATTGGCTGCTGTCCTCATTCCCGGAGGATGGCAGTCCACTTTTAGTCTTAGGCGACTTCAACATTCATTTGGACAAGCCTTATGCTACAGACTTCCATTCACTCCTTGCTTCATCTGATCAAAAAACAACTTATGACAAATCAGGCAACCAACTTTACTTAATTTACACATACAATTGTATTGCAGACAACATTTTGGTAAAACCTCTACATATCTCAAAATCTTGAGTTCATACTGATATATAGAGTTAAGCCTTATTAAACTAAACTAGCCCCGATCTCCTTTATACTTAGAACTACATATCTATTGTATAAAAATCACAGCTGTTACAATATGATACAATAGTAACATTCATTCTGGCATAGAGAAAGTCCTCATCCAAGTGTGAAGGTTTCTAACTACATAGTGTCATTTTCGCCTTTTTTATAATATTTTTTGGCCTTTTGCCACTTTAATTGAATGTGAGAAAGGACCAAAATAGAAAAAGAGGGGTAGAGCATTAGGCATTAGGACATGTTGCGAGCCAGATTCACACTTACTACACAGCTCAGTATGTGGCCAACAGTAGGCGCATATATGCTAACCGCTAGGCCATAGCTCTGACATTTCCCTCTTTTCAGTGAAGTTTTTTTTTTATCTCCTAATTAATCGCGTTAGTCCTGAACGCATGGCTGCAGGCAACAAACTGTCTTAATTCCAACCATTTGTGTACATTTAAATAACAAATATTCCAGTGGCAGAGAATAAGAGCAAAAAAATGTTGTGAAAAAAGTTCTGGTCTTGTTAATGTAAGTGACCCTCTTATAACCTATCGAAACAAACAGAGAAAGATGATGATGGGAGCTATTGAAATGTAGCATAAGACAGGGTGAGAAAGTTTCTCCGGGTGACAGAGGGGCTGCTGTCTTCCACGCGGCACGTTTGCATGCCAGTAAGTAGCACGCGCCTCCGCTACTGTTTAAACCTGCACGGGTGTCCCACGTGCACACGCTAATCGCACTGAGTGCTCCCCTGCGTCTCGTTTTATTACCTTGTTGACACCAGCTGCTAGTTTTTAAGCACTTTTAAATGCGGTTGTGAGTGGTGGCTCAAATCACAGAATTAATGCCGTTATTCGCCACGCTTTTCTTTTTGGCAGCGACTTAAGCCCTAGACTTAACAACAAGCCTGTTTTTTTATGCATTCCGACAGCTGGTGGGAATAAGACTCTTGCCAGTGGAATAAAAAAAGACCGCACACGAAAACACAAAGAGATAAGTACTGTGCACATAAACCACTCCTGATGGCTCTAATTCTCAGCAGTGGGCCTCTGAATTCCTTCTTGCCCTGTGCAAAGTTACTTTCTGCTGTCCTGATATTAGCATAATGATAAAGTTTTGGTTTGGTTGTTAGTGTTCTTGTTTTGCTCGATTTAAATACCCTTAATAAGAAAGTAGAACAATATTTTCCCATAGAGTACTGGGAGTAACTAGTGATCCAGATCCAACAGGTAGTTTAAGGTGAGTCCAAATACTGTAGCTTGTGAGAATGAGCAAGGAAAGAAAGAAAGAAAGAAAGAAAGAAAGAAAGAAAGAAAGAAAGAAAGAAATAATAGTAAAAAAAAAATACAAAAAATACAAAACAACAATGAAAAAACACAAACAAAACAAAAACTAAAATAATAATTATAATAATTGACTAAACTAGCTGGAGTTGTAGTCTTGTGGAGTTATTTACAGCATGCTAAACATTGTGACAGAATGAAAAAATATGAGCAGAGCACACATTTTTGTGCAGTGGAGTCAAGTGATGAAAATGGCAGGATGATGGAAGAGTAACCTTGACCACAGTGTCTTGAGGGGCTGTCAGAACGGGTTGAGTCTACAGACAAGAGGCGCCGTGATTGCACTGACAACAACAAGCTGCTAGCGGAGTGTGTGTGTTTGTGTGTGTCAGCTTCTCTATGGTGTAATGTCGAGAAAGAGGGAGGATCTGAAGCCTCAGGTAAAATACATACAAATTCCAAATGGTGCCAGCAGCACCTGCTTGATTTACATTTTCTAATTGCAAAAGAAAGAACCCCCCCACCCCACCACACACACACACGCACACAAAAAACGTTTCATCAATACATCGACAAGTGTATGAGAGAAACAACACTGGAAGCACAGAATAATTAATCCAAAGACAGAATTAACTTAGTTCGTAGTTTCGTAGTTTCGTAGTTTCGAGGGCTTGCTTAGTACACAGTCAGTGCAGATAATATGGAAGTCTGTTTCATCCTCAGAGTAAAATAAATTAATTGAATAAATTAACAGGTACTTGTAACTTTTTTTTCATAACTGGGACTTTATTTGTCATGACTGAGACTCCCAATTTAAAAGCTGCATTCTTCCAAGGCTGCATTCGAAGACTCCCATTTCAAGACAAATCAGGTACCTTTATTAAGTCACCTTTATTTATACAGAGCTTTTAACAATACAGATTGTGTCAAAGCAGCTTTACAGTATTAAATAGAAAAATAATGTGCAAAAGGAAAATAGTAAACATTTTTTTTGTTTAGTTAAAGCAGTTTATCATTGAATTTAGTGATGTCATCATCCAGCTCAGTTCAGTTTGAATAGTATTAATGCAATTAAATCGACGATATCGCTGGAAAATAAGTGTCCCTAACTAAGCAACCCAGAGGCAACAGCAACAAGGAACCAAAACTCCATCGGTGACAGAATGGAGAAAAAAAAACCTTGGGAAAAACCAGGCTCAGTCGGGGGGCCAGTTCTCCTTTCAAAGACTCCTTCAAATGCAGCCTCGAAATGCATCCTTCATTTCCCGGTGCCATGAAGGATACAAAAAAAAAATGGATCCTTTGAGGCCCAGACTATACCACTTATTGTGCGCCAACAGGATTTCTTTTGAGAGAAAATGCCAGATTACACTTTTAAATGTAAGGATTGGGTTTCAACATACTCGATTTCAACCCATTAAATGGAGCACAAATGGAGACATTAGCTTAACTCACGTGTTTCTCAGACGTTTCACCTGAGATAAAGACTCTATAAATCTCACATGTCCTCTAGGGTTTCAAAATGGATCTCAACATTACAAACCGTGCTCAGATTTTCCACAATACCAAAGTTTGCAAGCAAAATCTGATATTTCGATAGATTGTCATTAAATTCTCCCAAAACCAAAATTATTTGCGTTTAACTACCCACATTAATTTTTCCCAAAACTTTTTTGCCAAACTAGAAGAATGCATTCGATTTGTTTTTAAGTCACATACAAAAGAAGAAACATGGCAAAAACAACCACACTTTGGATAATGTGAACTGGGAATTACTGGCAAATGAGCTGCTTTGCAGTTGAGTCCCAAATCAGTTGCAGCCTGTCAGACAATGACACACATGTACACATAGTTGAAACTGGTTAGCCAGGTCGTTTTTTGACACCTAAACCAGGGGCCCTTGCTGAGGACTCAACAAACAACACCTGCACGGGCTTCCCTGCGAGTCGTGTCCTTGATGGCATTCCAGTCACCTGAGAGAAAGAAAAACGTCCCGGTCTGGCACTCATTCGCTCTCTTTCCCCCACCCCCTCACTATCTCTAAAGCGCTTTCTGCTTCCAAAAGCACAAAAAGTATTTTGTTGTGTGACTCAGGTTGTGCTGTGCAGCAGAAAAGACAAACAATGGATCGAGTGAGTGAGAGAAGGGAGGGGAGACAGAAAGGGAAAACAGTCCGCGGGTCAGAAGTCTCAGATGACACAGGTGTTGCTGCCGCCACCAAGAGTGGCACTAAAATTGGCAGGAGCTCCACTGTTGAGCTTCTTAGCAATGTGGCTGTTTGGCAGATGAGGACATGGCTGTGATTAGCAGCAGCGCACTTGCCCTAACAGTGAACGACAGCAGAGGAAAAAGTGATCGGAGGGGGGAACAGCTGTGAATGAATCCCGTAATAGAGAACTGTTGTGCCAGACTGACCAGCACTTCATCAGATGCTGCTAATGCTGAAAGAAAGCGTGACACCTTTTATTTATTTTAATAAAAATTAAAAATATATATAAAACTAAGATTTAAATGTAAAAAAATGTTAAAGGAAGGAAAGTTTTATATGGACCTAACTGATAATCTCACATCAACAGTGACTTGCAGCAAATTACTTCATTTGTGTATACAGCTGATATATCTTGTATGCAAATGAATAAAAGCTGATGTCTGCTTAACTCTGCTTCCGTGTGATGTTTCACAAATGCAAAGGTTGTGATAACGAAAAGCAAACGAATCCCCCTCAACAGCTTTGGTATAAGTCTTGTAGGGAGCCGTCATTATCGTGAGACTCTGTGTAATAGACACCTGACAGTAGGTGAGACGTGTATCCTGTCAGATGTCTTAGTCATGGCCGCCAGTTCCCTGAGGTGACAACACCTGTGGCTTCAGATCCACATCACTGTTCACTCTCACGCTAACACTGCCAAAAAGGGACATTTCAGTCAAATTCACAGGGTAGAGTTGCTCTTGGAAACATTGCTAAAGATTGATGTCACAACCATGACTCAATGAAACTCATCCACCAAGTGGCAGCTTTGAATATGCATTTACGTTATGGCATCGCATTAAAACAGTACAGGAGAAAGACTACTTCAGGGGTGATGAGTACATTTTACAAAATAATATATTCTGTTCCGTGTTATTTTGGAAACATATTTAACATGCTTTGATATTTTTTTTACACTATCTGACCAACTTGTACATCCACTTATAAAAGATCCATTGCCTAAGGATGCACAATATTAAGTTCTGGCCATTACAACAGACCAACAATTATTTTCATGTTACAGCTTATAAATGATAAAAAGCTGATTTTAAAATTGTCTATTACATTCTTAAAATAAATAAATGAAAACACAAAAAACTGAAATCAATTGTTTTTGAATGCTACATGTAAAATTAGCCATCACAACACTATAATATACAGTACACTTAAAAAATGCTAACATCTAAACTAACTGGTTCTATTGAAGTCAAAAATATTATTTAATATCACCTAAACAACCTAAATTAATTAATTTATACCAGCAAAATGTGTTCCCATTCAGTCAGTCACTATCGACGTCACGTCGGTGATCAGCGAAATTGTGATATCACTTCAATAGACCAATCTACTTTGAGTGTAAACTAAACGAGCCAATGCACATTGGCATACAATTATTGCATCCAGCTGCCTCTGATCACAGCGTGAGAATAATAAGGCAGCAGGTGCAATGCATACCAGGTTTTCGCTTCGGAGCCGAGCCAGAGACTCAGCGGCTCAGCGGTGGTACAGCAACTGTGGCAACATGACGTCTCTGTTCCCTCCTTCAGGGAAGGATGGTTACCATACATAACCGAGACATTCCCTTTCAGTCGGTCACTCTCGACGTCACGTCGGTGACAGATGAAATTACGATATCCCAATTTTGTTGGTCACGGACGTGACGTCTCTGTTCCCTCCTTTAGGGAACGAGGGTTAACATACATAACCAAGACGTTTTTATGAGTTAATGTTTGCATGGTATTACTTTTTTAAACATTTATTTAATAAAAAAATAAAATAATAATAATTTAATGCCATTTTGCCTTTATTAAGATAGGATACAGTAGACAGGAAATAAACTGGGTTAGAGAGAGAGAGAGAGAGAGAGAGGTGAGTGGGAGGTTTTCAGGAAATGTCCTCGAGCCGGGATTCGAACTCAGGACGCCCACAACACAACATTGTTATACTGTATTTTGCCGCACTAGGCTATCGGTGCACACAGTATTACTTTTTATAGTTTATGAAGATGTATTCAAATAGACTCATGAACTCAAATAGATTCATTTTGAGATTTGCTAAAGATTGCTACATTGAACAGTGTTTGTTGTAATTACCAGTCTTTTTACAGATTACGTGACGAGAAGCTAATCTCAATGCACAGACGATTAACAAAGCACCCTTTCACTTACATATATATATATATATATATATATGTATATATATATATATATATATATATATATATATATATATATATATATGTATGTATATATATATATGTATATATATATGTATATATATATATGTATATATATATATATATTTTTTTTTTTTTTTTTTTTTTTATTCCACAAAGTGTGTAATTACAGCCTTTACCAGCAGGGGCCAAAGGGCCTAATACGTTCTAATACTGAAAACCTATGGGGAGCAAAATAAATAAAAAGTGAAAGAAGAAAACATCTCTTTGGTTTAGTGGTCTTTGTTTGTTGCAGGTGATCCTGATCATCTCGGAGCAGGTTTTCGTGTGCCTGCGGTGGTTGCCGGTATGTTCTCAAAGCAGCCAGAAGCTAAATGAGCAGCGCAGCAGCACCTGAGGCCTGGGGGCTGCGAGTCTGGAGTCTGCTGCTTCCTTCCTGCCAGTAGGACAGGAATGAGCTCATCACTGCTCTCCCCTGCTGTTAGCAGCCTGGAGAGCCCATCCACTCAGTCAGAGAGTCAGGAGGCTCTGCCATATTGCACGCACACACATGAATTGCTTTCCACCATGCTTCATACATTGTCAGGCACCTTCCCTGAAATGAGATGATACCGCGGCATTTTCGTGATTCCTGAGGGGTGTACGTTTTTTGCCAGCGGTCGCTTCCTTGTGATCAGTAGCTAGAATAGCTCAGGTTCAACAATAATAGCTAACTAGGGGACACTGTTCATTAACCAGCTGGTCAGAACCAAATTAATGAGTAATTCTTAAGTGAAAGAAATCAGATCAGATCAGATCATAGCTAAAACAATGGATACAATGAAAAAAGAGGCCTAGGATTTCCCTTGAAACTATTTTCACTCAGAATTGGCTAAATTTCAGAAATAATTAACTGTCACTCACATTTTTGAACATAGACTTTGCACGATACAAACTTAAATTTTAATAATTCATGAATGAAAACATTTTGTAACATGATATTGATGTACCATTTACATGGAAATGCAATGTCTGATTTTAAAATGGGTTTCAAAGGATGAATTTTGAGATTTTATGTCTTTTTATGTGTTTTATGTCAGTTGATATATAATTTCTGATGATTTCTAAAATGTGATGGAGAAAAAGGAAACGAAGAAGTCTTTTTTAAAGGTCCCCTTCTTCGTGATTCCATGTTTTAAACTTTAGTTAGTGTGTAATGTTGTTGTTAGAGTATAAATAATATCTGTAAAATTCTAAAGCTCAAAGTTCAAAGCGAGATATTTGATTTAACAGAATTCGCCTACAAAAAACGACCCATTTGGACTACATCCCTCTAGTTCCTGCAGTAATAACGTCACTAAAACAGTTTTTTTGACTAACCACCACCCACATGAATTCACAAACAGGGGGGCGTGGCCTTGTTGCGCTCCGACGGAGAAGAAGGAAGAGCTGTTTGTTTTTGTCGCCATGTCGTTGAAAGCTGTTTTTTTCATCTCGGGGTCCAATCATCTTTGTTTGGGCTTCCCAGGAACGCTGTACTTTGAGATTAATGGTTACAATTTATGTTTAACTCGGTTCCCAAAAATTATAATGCACATGTAAAACTATGTGCAGCTCATTTTGCTGAGGACAGCTTGCTGAGGACAACTTTCTCAATCTCAATCAGTTTAATGCTGGATTTGCACAAAGATTATTCTTGAAAGATGAACAGTTCCCTCTTTGTCTGGAGAAGGCGTTGTTTATGGACCACAACCTGTAAGTGTATTTTATTATTTAAGTTGGTGCATTTAACAGTTTCTGTAACTTATTACACAAAGGGCAACGCTGTTTAGCTTTGTTTACTAGATGTTAGGGCTGTGCAAAAAGACGAATGCGGTTTTCTTGCGCATCTCGTCAGTAAAAACGCTCCTGTGACTATAAATACATCTCCAGCACGTGCGTTCTAGCCCAATCACGTTACCAGGAGGTCAGCCTGCTCTCAGCTGCTGTCGAATCACAACACAGGAACCGCTGGCCCAATCAGAACCCATTACGTATTTCTGAAGGAGAGGCTTCATAGAACAAGGAAGTCATCAGCCCGTTTTTGTGACAGTGAAAACAGCAGTATACAGATAGGTGAACTGTGTGAAAAATACTGTGTTTTTTTACACACGAAACATGAACACGTTATATTGCACATTGAAAACACAATCAAAGCTTCAAAAAGTGCGTAAAACGGGACCTTTAACAAAGGGTGCACTCTTGTCATAAATTAATCTATAACTTGTCCTACATCATTTTTAACAAAAAACATTGGTAAAATATATATTTGGGAGTCTTAGACCTTTCATACGATATATAGTTTGTCAAGATTAGATTAGATTTAATTGTAATATAGTGAAGTAAATGTAGCCGTCCCGTATACGAGGTAGGGTGACAGTTAATTACAATGAAATAAAAAAGTTAAAGGGACACTAAGTAGGAATTACTCCCATCTAGTGGTGAAATTGTATTTTGCATTCAAACTAATTTTGCTCTCCAGCGCCTTGCTTTTTCAAATGCGCGTTGCATCTACGGTAGGCGATATGTACCAAAAAGCTTTGACGGGATGTCTTCTAATAGCACTTAGTGTTATTTCAAACAAACTGCAACATGACCATAAACAAACGAATGTTACAGTGTGAATTACTGACTGTGGAAAACATGAAATATTGTAATTAGTAGTTATGTCTTCTTTATTCGTTATATTTTCTGAATAATGTGCATTGTTAGATATAAAAAAAATATTGTAATATAGATTGTAACACTGACTTACCTGTCGAGAAGAAAACTGGCCACTTCAGCGTCTCTTTTGAAATCTTTATCCAGCATTAGCTCTTTCCACCTAGAAAAAGCTTCCCCGACATTAACTCTTGTTTTCTGTAATCTACGGTCACGTTTCCTTTTACGTTCTATTTTTGACTGTTTTGGCGACGATGTTTTCTTCTCCTGTGGCGCGGCATATGTGTGGTCCATAATAAGAATGCAATCCAGACTTTTAAACTTGCCGGTGCAGTTTCAAGCGCCTCTCACTGCTCTGCACCTGCGTTTCTGGCTCTGACCGAAAACGCGCTGTGGAAACGCGTTGGCTTAGTACTTTTTGTCCCTCTCTGCTATTATAGTTTTGCAAGATGGCGGAACTACATGGAAGCCTCCGTCGACCTACCCGTCCCATGTATATAAAGATAATAAATTCTTCATTTACGAGGATTAGTTTAAACATTGGCATAGGTATTTGTACACCATTGAGGGCATATTTATGAATAAAAATATTGATTTTAGATAATAAAATACCTAAAAAGTTACTTATTGTCCCTTTAAATACTGAATTAAAAATAACATTTTGAAGTGGAAAGACAAAAATTTTGTTTTCTTGTAAAATATACTTTTTTTATTTACAATCTTCAAATCTGAAGAAAAATTAAAAATTAAAAACTTGATTAAACATGCCTCAAAATATAGCGCATTAATTCTTATTAACTACTTTATATAAATTAGCAGAATTAAATATATATTTTAAAATATTTAAGATCAAATGAGCTTTTTGTGGACCATGGAAACCATTTTAAATTAAAGTCAAATAATAAAATAAATTCATTAAAAACTAATTTTATATATATTAATTTATATAAGTCTTTTTCTTGTTGTATCCTATAAATCCAAGCAGGGCAATAATTTTTTGACTGCAGAACTAATTTGCCCTTTACTGTCTAGTGAGCTACTTATTAATTATAGCAAAACTCTTTCAAATTATGGGTTACGGACAAAACTTTGAGTATCCTTATCACCTTGAAACATGAACAATCTGGGAGACACCAAGCTCCCATAACATATTTTCATTTGTGTTGGTCTTCTGCTGGGACACCAGGGTTATTAATTTCATTTGGGCTTCATTAAACCACATTCTGCAATTGGGCTCTTCCGTCTTTAATCATCATTTCTCCCCTTTGCCAGCATGGCCTCCAGTGGCATGGAGTGGAGGGTCACAATGTGTTCCCCCATCATATCCACAAAATGGATGACAATAAGAGATCATTCATCTCAATCACTCACTGTTGGACCAGAGTCATCCAAATCCCTGCTGTAAGTCATCCAATCTGGAGAGCAAATCGCCGTCTTACTGACACATCAAGGGAGAATAAAGGAAACAAATAGGTACATAAGAATTTGTGCAAACACTTATTTCTGAATGAACGAAATTAATACGTTAGTGGATATAAAGAGTGCGGTCTAGTTTAGAGACAACTTCAAGGACTTTATGCAATATAGACTTTAAGAAAGGACTTGATAGACTGAATGAGGAGTGATGTATGAATAGCCTTCATATGATAGAAATATTAAATAAAGAAAGGACATCTAGATGAGATGAAACAAATAAAGAAGCAACCATATGATTGGAAGTGATGAGACTATATGAAGTTCTTAAAGATGGTTTGTAACTCAAGGTTGGCAAGGGCAGCACAATGCCTGAATTTTTTTTTTTTTTTTTTTTTTTTTTTTATTCTGTTATGATAAACTTAAGGACAGTAAATAAATGTATACTTGATTTGACAGGCAATCAATGAGCTGGTAAATATTAGTGACAGACCGACCAGCAAAATGATTGATACATTTTTGGAAAAAGAGGTGACGATGCACACTTTTTCATATATTTCATTCTTCAAAGTATCTTCCTTTATGTTCATTAAAAAAAAAAAAAGCTCATACAGGTTTGGAACGACAAAAGGATAAACAAATGATAACAGAATTTACTAACTTGTACATGAATTTACTAGTTACTGATATAATAAAACAGTTTAAACTTGCTATTTACTGTTTAAAATACTGTTTAAAATGACACACACATTTTAAATTAAATAACCTCCATCACAAAACAAAACCATTTATATATTTTAAATTGTTTTAACTGTTTAATAGTCACCAAAAAAAAAAGAAAAAAAAAGAAACACAATACCACACCAATACCAATTTTTTTATTAGCAACAAAAACTAAACCTAAATTTAAAAAAAAAATAATAATAATTTAAAACTTACAAAAAACTGGTATAGCCATAAGTCATAAAAAATACATAAAGTGATTAAACTGTTGTATAAACTTTGTATTAAACCATTACAAAACGAAAAAAAAAAAGACTTTCTGAAAACTTCCCATATTTATTGTCATTTTCAATCAGAACAGCAACTATACAGTAAGCATGGCATTTTAGCAAAGGGCCTTCGACCTCAGCATCTTTGACTTTCTACTGACAACATTTATGCTCTTGGGTAACATTAGCATCAGCCCACACAAACAACCTCTACATTAAAACCCTCATTTTATTCCATTGACTTATATAGAGTTTAACTCTGTGGAATGAAGGCATGTCGGTCTCCCTACAGGAGAGCACAATAACCTCGCAGAAGCACAGCCAAAAGCTCTTAGCGCTGTGACAGAGCAGATGCCTGGAGTAATGACAGTGGGGATTATCCAATAATTGTGGATGCGTAAATCATTTCGGTTGGGTACAGGCCGCCATGATTAGGAGAGCAAGCAAACAGTTACTTAAAACAAAGAACATATTCAAATGTGTTCTTCAAGGGAAAAGAGCTTTAAATTAAGCTGGTGCACGTATCACAGACAGCGCTCGTGCTCATTATATCCTTGTAGAGAGGAGAATATAGCTAAAATAGTCTTTGAAAGGCAAGACATTGCCCAAGGGGAAGGAAGGATGCTATCTTTGTTTTCCAAGCCATGGTGGCACTTTTATCTGTAATAGATCAAGCACAAAGGAGGCGATTTCTAGTCTCTTATATTCACCTTGCTTTCTTGTGCTTCCTTTCTTTCATTTTCTCATCCGAGGCAATATTTTCCCATCGCCTTCCACCAGGAGATCGCATTGTTGTCTTCTAATCACATTGCTCACACTCTCTCGCTGCCTGCCTTAATTGTTTAATAAATTTTATTCAGTTAAGCATGAATTATTGTTAATTGAACTAAAAAGTAATTTTCTTAATTGAAATGAAGCAGGGGAGGGAGGCATATTAACAAGGTTAAAGCAGGATGCTTGCCTCAACGCCTCGAGATTTGTAATGTCGTTTTATGTCAATTGTTTTTACTTAGTTATACATTCATTTACTTCATAGCTTTTCAGCTTTTTTATGCAAACTCACAGTATGCCGTAACACAGGGAGAAAAATTAGAAGAAAAACTTTTAGCTGCACTTGAACAACTAAATATTTATTTACGTCATTATTTGTACTTTTAAAGACTTGTGTCAATGTTTTTAATGCACTGAACTCTATGGAGTAGGTTTTTCTGTGATCTATATTGCAATATAAAAAATGCAGGAATTTTCACAAGATGACTTGAACGGCTATTTAACTGTAATTAAGTGTAATTTAGAAAAGCTAAATACAAATACTTTTTGCTCTGACTTTGAGTCTTTTTATTTAGATTTTGAGTTATTTTAAGTGTTCATATGTCTATACACTTCTCTTTCAAGTATATACTGGCCTATTCTTTACCAGAAAGAGGTCTGAATAAACCTCCATCAGTAACCACACAGTTAACTAATTAAGTTTGGACACATTCCAACAGTTTTTGACCCATTCAATATGACCACAAAATATATTTTTGTATTGTGATCATTATTGATGTAGACAAAAAAGCTATATATTATTATAAAATTACAAAAAGAAAAATAATAATTACACTGTAAAATTACAATACTATTATTTACTTTTTAATTTCTTCTTTTTCAAATGTAAAACCATCAAGCTTCAAATAAATATTTGCCCTGCCGTTTCATAGTGTTCATTTAGGCACATGCAGCTTATGATTAATTTTTTTTTATTTGTTTAACTACATTGCCCCTTGTAATATGACCTTTGCAATATCAATGTTATTTTCAATTTATTGTGCAGCAAAACAGCAAGCTGCTACATAACACCCAAAACTGACCGATCAGATCAGCCCAGAGGCAGAACCATATTTGTATCGAGTGTTTATAACAATGTATGGGAGTAAATAAGCCTATGAATGCATCTCCTGTTCATTCCCGGGTTTCCCCTTTCTAGTGGTTAAATGCTTACAGCGTGAGCAGCCCATAAACAACGTACGCTCCCTGTTTTCAGAACGAACAACATCACAAAACTGACGTTCTCTGACGCCATCTGCAATCTTTCTCATGCTGAAGTCTAAGCAGTGAATGATGCTTGTGTTGGGAGATGCGCTGAAGCCCTGCTTTATGTGAAAGAGCCTTGAGATGTCTCTCTGGAATCA
Organism: Carassius gibelio; assembly: GCF_023724105.1. Lineage (NCBI taxonomy): Eukaryota > Metazoa > Chordata > Actinopteri > Cypriniformes > Cyprinidae > Carassius > Carassius gibelio. The sequence goes on along the minus strand of NC_068412.1, from coordinate 12,252,430 downwards.
ATCAAGCGGGCCAGAGAAACTTGAACTTGGAGAGGGCTGTGTCCACAAATATTAGTCCAAGTGGTTACATAAAACCCAAATTTGTTGTTCTTTCCAGCTCCAATATCAGCTGCCAGGAAAGGGTCAGTGGGACAAAACTTGAAACCACTTACCATCCTCTCAAGACTCAGACAAATACTGCTTATGAATCTGTAGATGGTTTTGACAGCATTATCATCTTTAAACAAGTACTATCATTGCCTGTCTGAATACGCAGTTATGCGGATGATGGGAAGGCTGGTTATTTAATTTTTTGTCCCTCAGATCGTTTGTGTTTACAATGACGCATTAAACGTAAGTGCAAACGTTTCCAGCTGTTGGAAGGGGACAAAAATGCTGATTGTTCCCAGACTTATACACAAGATGAAGTGGCCAAAAACACTAATATCGCCGTTTAAATACTCTGTTATGTAAAGGAGACGGCGTGTGAAAGAATGTCTGGGTAAAGTTACTCTGAACGAGGTATCACCGGTGTAACTGATGCTGGGGACAAATGTCTTTCAGATGAACAATCGTCCTGACAGCTGGACAGTAGGCTGTGACATTATTGCTCTGCGTCCTTCCACCTCCTGTGAACACGCCAGACATTGGGCTCGTGCTCTGAATGATTTAGGCGACTTTAATAATTCAGTGTTTCCCTGAGCTAATTAGATAAGTGCCAGAGGTTTAAGGTCTTGTGAGGGCCCCAGGGGACATGTGGAGGAATGAGCCGTGTGAAATACAATCTCACCATCGTAGCTGCTTTAGAGGAACATTTCATTGTATATTTACACATTTGATTCAGCTCATCAAATTGGACAAATTGCTGGTGCCTGGAAAATAATTACTTGAAAATGATTTATACTCACAGTCTCAACTTAAATAAATACTCTAGTCTGAATACAATAAATATACTGAATGTCTTGGAATGTCCTTTGTTGTTTTTCTATCACATATTAAATGGTAAGTCATAGTTTTTCCTTCCAACAACCTTTAATTTGACAGTCATTTTACAGTAAAAATACATATTATGTGATTTTAAACTATACTGTTTTTCAAATATGATAAGTTAAACTAGCTACCATTTTTTGGCTTACATTTTTTTCAGCTTTCACAATTGTTAATACGCTTTATTAAAATGTATTTTATTTATGTATTTTATTTATGTATTATTTTTTTATTTTTTTTGTGCTGTCAAACAATCAATCACATCTAAAATAAGTTTTTGTTGGCATAATATATGTATGTGTGCTGGGTATATTTATGTATAAATAAATACATGCATGTATATATTTGTTTATATTTAAATATATTTATTTATAATATAAATTATCTGATACACAGAACACACATACAAACAAATACTTTTATTTTGGATGTGATTAACTGTGATTAATTGTTTGACAGCAATAGTATTTATATATTTATTTATTTAGTAGGGACGCGCTATTATTACAATTCTGGTTAAATATAAATATTAGACCTGCTGAATTATTTTTGCTGAAATTTTTAATTTGCAAATAAATTTAGGCGTCACAAAATAAGAATGTTTGTATGAAAAATTGGTAATCGTTTTGAGATTTGCTAAAGATTGCATTATTGATAGTTAACAATATAAGTAATTAACCTGTTAATTGACAGAAAAGGGAATATGCATGTATAATTAGGGGAAATTATCATGCACAGTTAAATAATACATAATAATCAAAAGGCTCATTTATAAATTGCTTTAGATATATGCATCTACTAGATTAATCCTTATAATATTAAATATAAATATATATTTATTTAAAAGGTTTTTATTTTCAGAGGGTTTCCCAGATGTTTTAATTATTTCTTATCTTGTCATATATATACATATACACACACACGCACACTGAGAAAAATTACTGCATGTCCTCTGGCCTTTTCTACCTAGCTAACTTTGGGTCAGGTCTGCAGACAGTTGTCATTTTCTACAAGGTGAACCTCCTCACAGGAAGCTGTCACCTCTGTCTCACCCCTCCACCTCCACAGCCAGCGCGACTGCAGGAGGAGAACCACAAACACAAGCAGATATCCCATGAACTGAAGTCTCGAACATAAACACAAGTGTTGTTTCACAGCACTGCTGCTAAAACCAAGAGGTCTTAAGCTTCCTAACAGAAATAGGAAGCTCAGAAGAGAATTTTTATCTAAGGGAACAGAGACACTTAGTGAAGAAACATTTTTATCATCACAGAGAGCAAGAACTGTGTTGCATAAACACATCCTCTTTTGTGAAACCTTGTCTTTATCTGCACGGCTTTTGCATGTGCCTGACTGAAGCTGATAAATCACACGTGAGGAGAATTGTGTAAAGAGACTTTTGCACTAATATGAGACTGGAAGCATAGACAAGTTATCATGCAAGATTACACAAATACAACTGTACACAACAACAAAAATATTAATAAAATGTGCATGATAATGTGGAGTAAGACTGCTAAATGGAGACTGGGATCAGGGTCACATTCAGTTCTTTCTGTCTGTATCAGTGATCTTGTCTGACGTTTTGTGATATAACTAACTCTGAAAATGTGAAATCCGCCTGACACCGCTGACAGAAATCCAACCAAACATTTTCTCAGCAGAACTCAACAGAGGTAAACAAAAGACAATGAAAGCTGACCAACCTATAAATGAACTCACCACAATAAGTAACTGTTTATGCCATACCAAACGACTCTGTCTTCACTTTAGCAAGAACTGAAAATCCGCCAGTCATCAAGACATTTGACATGAATTAGTCAATGAAGCCAATTAGGATCACTGCTTTTTACTTGATTGTGAAAGAGGAAGTAAGACGAATGAAAAGTCTGCAAGTGTGTCTCATCTCGTGAGAATAAAATGACTAAGCTCATGAGAAAGACCTCTGCAAATGATCCGAGCTGAGAAGCATTTGCCTAGAAATCCACAGACTGACAGCTATGCATGAACTCAAACAACAGCAGGGCGAAATGAATGACCTACAGTAAACAAACTGTACGTTTCTTCCTCCCCCTCTATTCTGAATAGAAATATCATGCTCTAAAAACCTCAAGAGGTGAATAAGAAAGGAGGTGGAGTGCTGTTCTTACATGTCAAAAGTTGGGAGAAACACTGACAACAAGTTAAGGGTAATGAGTTCACACACAGGCCTTACACCCATGTGCCAGAAATAGAACCAAGTTCTATCATCAATGTCATCACAGAGATGGAACATTTTTTTGTTTTTTTATTGTCCTTATTTTACAAATATTTTCGTATTTTATTGTCCTTAGTGCTTTTACAGCTTCTCTGATTTTTTATGAATTCATTTCATCATAAGTTACAAGGATATTTTGGGAAAGCTGTGCAGGAAAATGTTATGATCTGCCCCGCTCTTGTGACATCATGTAAGAAATATGTACAAATTGTGTCCAAAAATGTTAATTCATTAAATATTAATGAAACATTATAAACATACATTGTCATATTATATAGTTAGCTGTGACTTTAGTCAAAAATATTATTGAAATGTTTTTAAAAAGGTGTCTTGAATGTGGTTGACCTACTTCATAGCATTAGTGTCTTATTTGTAAAATGGTTAAACGCTAATAAGGACTGCTAAGGAGGAAAAAAAATGGAGGCTGACCATATGCTGAAACACTGTATATGATCCACTCATAAAACAATTAGATAGCCTTCTGGTAACCTCTTATTGTATTGGATATCTTCTTAAACCACGAAAGTGCTCTTCATGTTGCATTTCAGTGGGCGAAAGCACGTCTTTGCAATTCATCAGTGGTACCATGCAGAAGGTTCCTGCAGCAATTCTGCAAACAAATGAATACCAGCCACCCTCCCACATACACCAGCTCTGTTATACAATCCAGACTACAGAGGTAATCTCAAGAGGAACATGCTGTCAGTTGATTTACCTCTGCAGGGGGTAAGATATTTGAAGCTGATAGTTTCACTGAAGTGAATAGAGATAGTCTGAGACCTTGAAACCGATGAAACTGGTCACTACTACAATATAAATATAAAATACCAACATCCAATAAATCAAAACGACTATTTATTTAAATAGGCTAAAGGCTATTTTGATGCTCTCTAGAGTTTGACATTTAACATAGAAATGCCGTAGTCAAGGAAACTGGCTTTAAAGTGACCATTTACTAGGTCCTTTCAATAAACACTGACAGAAATAAGAGGTAATTGATGAACTGGTAAAACTGTTGTTCAAGCTCCAATAGCAGCGCTAGACATAACCCTAAAATCTGATTGGATGATAAGAATGCTGAATTACACATTTGATTTTAGTTCTGGGTATTTAAAATACCACGACACTCGCTTACCAATCAAAATGCAATGAGAATAAAGAAAGTCCCACCCCCACTAAAGACATTGCCCCCCAACTCGACTTCTCATCTTCCCCAAACAATTTTCTACAAGGGCGCAAAAAGACAGTGTACCATCTGTTTTATCCCTATTCAAATGCAGTATCTCAAATGGTGGAGTGATCAGTGTTATGTTAGAGCAAACATAGCAATTAAGCTAATTAAGTTCCCGCAGATTCCCTTTGATTTATGGCAGTCGGAGGAAGACGATTTCAGGAAACACTGATTCTCTCCCTCCGCTGCGCTGCGATGATGATGGGCCTTTAACAGCAGCGGGAGTAAATGGCTCCTCCGGCGTCTGTCACTAACCCAGGCCAGCATGGGATGAACAGTCATGATGACAGGGCCAGAGTACTGTGTCAACATGCTGACCCCAGCTGTCAATCACCGAGTGATGCCCCAGTGCAGCGATGTGTGCAACACCCAGAGACGAGAACAAAAAGAGGGGGATGAGGTGACGAAGGTTGGGAAAGGACATATAGAAGAGAATAGTCTAGACGAGCAGCAAAATGCCTAGTCACCAGATCGACTTATTCTAGTCAAGAGGTGGCCACTTAAACAGGAAAACACTGTCTGACAGACTACGCTTTTTTGAGCGTCTTTTATCAGAAGCATTTATTTATTTATTTATTTTATTATTAATTTTGATATTTTTGCAGGGGCATAAAGGGAACATAAAACACAAAAGTAGTTTAGCATTATCATAACTGTTTTTTTTTTTTTTACATGCACATTTATTTCATATATTCGTAACAAATGTTAATATTAGTATTTAATAACCTTTGGAAAACTGCTTGTCGGCAAATCAAAGTCATGTGGTGAAAACAATAAGCAGGAAAAAAACTACAGGAAGTGATATCATAGACTGTCTAAATGTATAATAGATTTTAGAATTTTTTTTTTTTTTTTTTTTTTTTTTAAATGTCGTGTAGTGTGACCCCTCAAAAAATTTAATAATAATATAATTTGAAATACTTGAAAATCTATTTTAAAATGTTTGAAATTATTTTTGACAACTTTGTTACCAGAGGCACTAATAACTTCCAGGAAGTTGTGTCAAAGTAATCAGAATGGAGCTAGCCGTTTCAGTCATCCAATTTCTGTGTTTTTTTTGTTTTTTTTTGTTTTTTGTCAAATGGACAGTGAATGGATGTTGGGTGGTCTGTGAGCTTGCCAAGAGAATAAACAGAATAATAATTTATATCAATAACAGACATTGTACAACATGGTTATAATGCCTGCAATTTTGAGCTTTGCGACCGATGACCGTAACTTCAGGTCAAATTGAATTACTGCTAGAAATAAACTCAATTTTTGTGTTTTCACAGCACAGCCGCTCTGTACATATTTTCCTGGGGCTGTCCTCTCGTCTCATAATTTTTCCAATGTAAAAGCATATCTTTTCTGTTTTTCAACTGTATATGCAGCTGGGGAAGCCTTCACATGCAAAATGCCCATCTGCACTACACAGAAAATCTAAGTACAGTATTACTGCCAAACAATACTGTAAAAGTTCCTGTTATATTCTTAGATGTTGTTTTCTGTTCTGTAGGAGTGCATTGCTCTTGTCTCTGTAGGACACTCTTGGACAGATAAATGGGTGGGTGGACGACCCAGCAGCTCGGACACAGCTGTGCCCTGTGAGACACCCGCCTGACCACACACACTCATCCTGCTCAGCAGGAACACATAGATGTGGGTCATCGGACATCTGTTTCCACATTGCTGCCCATATTCATTTTAATAACCACTCCCATAATCACACGGATTATTTGAATATTAGTGAGCACACTCAAAGTTGCGGCCCAGAGTCTGGCTCTGGTTAAAGTATAATGCAGAGCACCATATGGTCAAAAAGGTCAGGCTTTTCTCCAGCAGCACAAAGACAAAAGCTTAAAAAAATGGCTTATAGGTTAAGCAGGGTCTTATATTTAACAATATTTAAAAGAAAAAAGAAAAAAATGTTTATTCTGCCTTTAACATAAGCAATCTGTCACTGCTGCAACATATAACTTATTAGTGGCAGTAAAAATTCCTTAAAAACACATCAGCAAGCCTGAAGTATAATTCCATGCCAAGATATACTTTACTTGAGGGCAAAAAAAACGATAGGTCTATTTATAATTTTGGAAAATAGTGATTTATATGCAAATATTGTTTTATATTCATAATGTAACACTTAAAAATGCAACATTATAAATATAGTCATACTAAAGGGGATACAAGGACTCCCCTGTACATGCACGTGGCTTAATAATACAGTAATGCAGGGAATTAAAAACAAGAGGTTATAATTCTAAAAATTATTAATTTTTTAATGTTGCCCACAGAATTTCTGGCAAACCCACGACAAGATAAAACAAACTCTAATAGTAATCACATTATGATTTTGATTCATCTAGCATGTCTTAAATTGGCTTATCTAATGAAATGCAAAAAAACCTAGGCTTTTCCTAATAATCTGCCACCAATGCACACATCAATTAAAAGCACCAATTTAAAACATGTAAAATTATGCCTCTTCTGATTATTCTGGGTTCCAGGAGAAAATAATCCTTCCCTTCTCTGTCGTACACACTCCCACACATCCCCTCTACGCTTTTTATTGCCCTCTTTTTTTTCTCCTAAGAGATCTATTTGTGGAAGTCATGGCCTGCCGGTGTTTATAGCTCTCAGCGGACCCTCAGTACCGCTACCACTGCTGCTGATGTTCTCTGTCTGCCGCTGCAACAGCTGCCGTCACCATGGACTTGTTTATTACTGAACACCATGTGCCCCAAACTCCAGGACCTACTATTAACTGCTCCAACAACAGCTTCTTCTGATTAGTAACGAGAACACATGATTTTGATCTTGCAGACTAAAGTTTCTGAAATATTATTAATAATTTACATTACATTTTACCTTTACATTTATACATTTAGCGGGCATTTTTATCTAAAGCATCCAGGCATCACTAAACTTACTGTTACTGTCAAGCTTCTGGAGAAGATGCAGACTCATAAGAGCAAGTGGAGGCACAGTGAGAGGATGCAGAGCCCGTGGCTGTTCTTTTTATGCCAGACCAAAGAGATAAACAGTGGTGTCACATGGGCTTTCTTGGGCTTATTGAAGACCACTCGTACTGTTGAGATCTAAATCATTTGTAGAGGTTTGATTGCATGTGATGAAAGTCCAGCCCGAAGAGCACTGTAACAGTTCTGCCTAGAAATGACAAGGGCCTGGATCGTGCTGCATTCTCCTTTAGGAAGGGCCTGATGTTGTGCAATGCAAACCTGCATGACTGTGCTGTGCTTGTCTGTCTTTGCTAAATTGAGCTCTAGGTGTTGTGTTTGCATTCATGTTGAGGTGTCTGCCAGGCTGTCTAGGTTCAGTGCAGCTACCCATGGATAATCTGGTAGAAATTAAAAATATAGCTGTGTGTCATGAGTATTGAAATGGTAGGACAACCATGTGCCCGGTATAATGGTTCCAAAGACACAGAGTCCAAAAATGGATCCCTGAGGAACACCTCGACCAGCTGATATGCTATTGATATTTATGTTTTAGCATATTGGTGGTGAATAAATTATATATATATGATTTTGTAAATATTTACACAAAATTACCAATACATTTTCTTTTTCTTTTTTGCATTTTTTTATTACATTTTTGGTTTAAAAAAAAATATCTAACAAAATTCATTTTTATCAATAACTTGTGAAAGTTAAATTGAAAATTACATGTGTTGCTGGTAAAAATAAGATTCAAAATAACAAATTGTATTATAAAAAAAAAGATTAGATTTATTTTCGCAATGAATCAGTTTTCTTGCTGCTATGAATAAACATATGCAGAAACCATCTGTGATAATACATATTATGTACATATGTATTTAGGCAGAAATTAATCATATAGAATAGTGCAATTGCTCAAACTAACACAAACTTCTCATTTTAGTTCACTCTAAACTACTGTTGCACAAAAAGTATTACATGTGCTCCTTAATTTAGATAAAGATTAACTCTTCTCAACTTTTCCACATCAGTGGACACGCCCACATTAGGCTGTCAATGTCTTTCATATTCCCAAAAATAACCAGCTTTCTGAAAATTAGTGTCCTGGTCACTTTATAAGTTGCTGTCAGTGTGAACTCAGTGTGAACTTGTCCACAGCTCAGTCTTGTTTCTTGGTAGAAGACACACACACACACACACACACACACACACACACACACACACACACACACATACACACACTGCAGTTGGCCAGCAGCAGCTTGTGAGCACATGGACTGATCAGCCACAGGCTGGGAAGTTAATGACATTTGTGAGAGCTTTTGACTGAACCTACATGAGGTGAGCAGTCTGGCGGGGACCTTAAGGCCACACACACATGTGTGCATACACACACATATTGCACAACACACACATATACTGTGCCATACACAAGCACACATACAAGTGTAAATATTTGGTTTGACAAGGTTTCAATTGATTACTAAATGTTGCAGTGTTTCAATTAGATTAATGTAATTGTTTATAATTGTTTCTTTATTGATTTTGGTATTCATTCTTGGGAATCATATCCATGAATTTGCTGTTGCTAGAACCATGCTATATTAACTGTTGTTGTACAAAAAAAAAATAATAATAATAATTTAATAATTGACACTTAAAAAAGTTTATAAGAGCATGTTTTACAAGAAAATGCTTTTTCAGTTTTTCTTCTTCAAAATTTCACCTTCAATTCAATGTGTTACTTGCTGTTTCTTGCTAATTTTTAGCCAATTTTACTAGCAAGTTCTGTGTGAAAGTGTATACCAAAGGTTTTTTTTGTTGTTGTTGTTGTTTTTTTTTCAGTGTAAAGGAACATTACCAACATCCAATCAAAATACTGCAATAAAGCATTAGGCTTATATAAACATCCATTTCAGAAGCTGGGAATACAAATAAATAATATATTCTACCCAAACTGGACAGACATACTGTGCACTTTGTACGTGCAAGTAAAAGATAGAGTATGTTTAGCTGAGCAGCTGATGGGTGGACTGCAGCAGGCCCGAGACAGGAGGAAGAGAATCTGTTACGCAACATGTGAGAATCTGCTAATCTGCTTTGGCCGCCTGCTCCTCCTGAGCGTCTCCATCAACCACACACTCACAAACACACAGGTGTCACTAATGGGCTTAAAAGCCATGACTCTGGCCTCATGCACTTGCATGTGATCAGAGAACAAGGGAAAAGAATTTAGGATTTTTCAGTTTGGCTTGTGAGTTTAGAGAGCAGCATATGGCTTTCACTCTTTAGAGAAAAAAAATAAATAAAAATTATATCTCCAATCTCTCAAATGAGCCTAAAATGTCTATTTAGGCATGGATATTACAAAAACAAATTCAGCTCACTTTTCAACCCAAAATTAATAAAGGGATAGTTCACCCAAAAATGAAAATTTTGTCATTAATTATTCACCCTCATCTTGTTCTAAATCCGTAAGACCTTCATTCATCTTCGGAACACAAATTAAGATATTTTTGATGAAACCCGAGAGCTTTCTGTCCATGTGAAATCAGTGGTTCAACCTTAATTTTATGAAGCTACGAAAATACTTTTTGTTCGCAAAGAAAACAAAAAATAATAAATGTATTCAATATGATCATTTTCATGACAATTACGCACATTTACACCTCAAATTGTCTATACTGTATGCAGCCAGACAAGGTTTTTTTTTTTTAATCCCATTAATTATACCCCACATAATCAAAATAAAAAAATGCAATACAATGATACAACAAAAGTACAACAAATATTACTACGACACATACTTATGAAATAAATTGATACTTTTATTTTAGCAAAGATGCTTTAAATTGATCAGAGTGACTGTAAAGACATTTATAATGTTACAAAAGACTTCAGTACAACTGTTTTCAACACTGAAATATCTCTAGAGCACCAAATCAGCATGAAAGAATGATTTTTATGTATGTACCTGTGGTACTGACACAGCTTGTCTGCTGTAATGAGATAAAATAATGCTTCCCTTTTAAGAGGCACCAGAAGAGGATCTACTGTGTGACAACCAGGTTATCAATTCAGCTTATAAGGGAAACCAGTTTAACCCTCATGCAGCATATCATGCCTAGACCTGGTTTCTGCTGCAAAAGGGGTGACTCATTCTAACTGTTTCACCTGAAATGCTTTGAGTGGTCCCTATCCAGGTTCACACACAGTTTGTGTCTTTTTTTTCTATTCCCTTTCTCATTCGGTCTTATTAACTCCACATGTCTGAGTTTACAAATCTCTTCTTTGATCCGGTCCAGTTTATTAGCTTAGACACACAGGGTCAGCTGTACACGGCGGATAAGCATGATTGTGACCGCGTTACTCAGCAGGCAAGCATACGGCAACACCTTTCTCTCTCTTTCTTCTAGATACTAGCTGCGCCTCTTTAGGAGAAACAGGCTGCTCACCACTTTAATGCCCACTGTCACATGGGCCAGGCACGGGCCGGATTGACTATGCCATTGATCTGAGGGGGAGTGTCTACAGATAAAGCACACACACACAAACACTGGCAGCAGTCAGCTAGATAGTCGTCCTGAGAGGAGCCAGGGCAGCTAGTCGCTAAACCACATCATTCTCAAGCTGTGCAGGATTTGAGCGGTTAGCAAGAGATCAAACAAGCTACAGCTCATTTGGAAGTCACCCTGCTTGCTCTCGCAGTTGTTTCTGCCTTGAGGCAGACTTTATTCAGTGATGCTGGGTTGACTGGTTTTTCTTTACGCTCCTGGAACAACAACATGGCAAACATTAATTAATGCAGCGATAGAAAATGGCAATATAGAAACGGGTTGGAGAGGAACGACAGATGTAAGAACAGAGAGATAGACAGTATGAAGCTCGCTGTGAGCGCTATTTGTGGCTGATCACATATATAACCATGAAAATGTGCATTATAATCTATAGAAAATAGAGGCATTTTGTTTGGCCACAGAGCGAAGGAAAAGGAAAAGTCCCTGTAGCTGGTAGCATAACAGTTTTTTTTTTCTAATTTATTATTTAATATAAAACTGTTTGTTATTCTGAAGTTGATTTTGAGGTTTTTTTTCTTTTTTCTTTTTAGCTGCTTTAGACAGTTATTATACAGGTTGCACTTAATTTTTGTGCATCTGATTCTAATTTTAGATACTTATTGTTGGGACAAATGTAAGGATGTACTAACTGTTCTTACTTTTTCCCACATTGGCATTTCTGTTTGTTTATGCTATAAAAAAAAGAACAATTACTACAAAAATGTACAGCTGAACAAGTGTCAGTGGTTAAAGAATTAGTTTACCCAAATATACAAGCGCTTCTCAATGAATTAGAATGTCATGAAAAAGTTCATTTATTTCAGTAATTCAAATCAAATTGTGTAACTCATGTATTAAATATATTCAAATTCACATAGACTGAAGAAGTTTAAGTCTTTAGTTCTTTTCATTGTGATGTTTTTGGCTCACATTTAACAAAAAAAAAACATCACAATCTCAACAAATTAGAATACTTCATAAGACCAATAAGAAAAAATGCATTTTTAGTGAATTGTTGGCATTCTGGAAAGTATGTTCATATACTGTACTTGTACTCAATACTTGGTAGGGGCTCATTCTGCTTTAATTACTGCCTCAATTTGGCGTGACATAGAGGTGATCAGTTTGTGACACTGCTGAGGTGGTATGGAGCCCAGCTTTCTTTGACAGTGGCCTTCAGCTCATCTGCATTTTTTGGTCTCTTGTTTCTCATTTTCCTCTTGACAGTAACGCATAGATTCTCTTTGGGGTTCAGGTCTGGTGAGTTTGCTGGCCAGTCAAGCACACCAACACCATGGTCATTTAACCAACTTTTGGTGGTTTTGGCAGTGTGGGCAGGTGCCAAATCTTGCTGGAAAATGAAATCAGCATCTTAAAAATGCTGGTCAGCAGAAGGAAGCATGAAGTGCTCCAAACGTTCTTGGTTAATGGGTGCAGTGACTTTCGTTTCCAAAAAACACAATGGACCAACACCAGCAGATGACATTGCGCCCCAAATCATCACAGACTGTGGAAACTTAACACTGGACTTCAAGCAACTTGGGTTCTGAGCTTCTCCACCCTTCCTCCAGACTGTACCTTGGTTTCCAAATTAAATACAAAACTTGCTCTCATCTGAAAAGAGGATTTTGGACCACTGGGCAACATTCCAGTTCTTCTTTTCCTTAGCCCAGGTAAGATGCCTCAGGAGTGGCTTAAAGGAACACTCCACCGTTTTTTGAAATAGGGCTTATTCACATTATTTCCAACATTTAGATAGGTGGGCAAATGCATTTTTGTGTCAGTGCATGCATTGTTTTAGTTTGACTGGGTCAGCGTTAGCTTAGCTTAGCACAATGAATGGAATCCTTTGTTGCCAGCTAGCATGGCCTGAGTAAAAGTGATCAAAAAAATAAAAAAAACCCACCTAATTACTTCTTGTGGCCTGCGTATTCACACCGAGTACAAATAGCGATCCAGATTAACACTAGGCGATTTCCTAGGCAGATATTGACTTGGGAATATATTGTGAGGAAGCACAGGCGAAGCACTGCTGCTTAGGCGAAGCACTGCTACTTCGGCGCAGAGAATCACGCAACACATGAAATCCCACGACTTCCGTCAACATACCGGCGTGAATAGCAGCTGCCTGGCTATTTTCCTTACAGTACACGAATGGCGATGAACATGGCTGATTTTGGGAGAGACGAAGAGGGTGACTTCTCAGACAGTCAAGAACCAGAACCATACCTATTTGAACCAGAGTTTACAGAAGACGAGCTGCGTGCTTTGGAAATAGAACGACAGGAGGAGGAGGTTGAGATCGCTCAACAGCCTGAGGACGTGAGGATGAGAGCCAACATGAACTGGTGGTGTGAATGTGGGGGAATATGCCAATCTATGCCGACGGAAATAGAGTGTCTGTGCTGTAGAGAGTGGGACATGTTTTTTTGCCATTGATGACCAGGCTCAACACGTCAGATCAAGATGAGCGTGCCCGAAGTTGTGTCACATCTACAGAGGATTTCACGGCGCTGATCCATTCTGCAGTACTCGATTTTTTTTTCCGGTGTGACAAAGTGAACTGGAAAAAACGCCCCACGCCGAATGGACCAAATGGACAGCTGTCCACAGAGTAAGTGATTATTTTAATCATGACGCATGTTTAGATCGACCCATATTATACCTGTATTCACATAGAGTTGATGTTTTCATGCGTTGCGTGATTCTCTGCGCCGAATTAGCAGTGCTTCGCCTAAGCAGCAGTGCTTCGCCTGTGCTTCCCCATAATATAGTCCCAAGTCAATATCTGCCTAGGAAATCGCCTAGTGTTAATCTGGATCGCTATTTGTACTCGTTGTGAATACGCAGGCCACAAGAAGTAATTAGGTGGGGTTTTTTTTATCACTTTTACTCAGGCCATGCTAGCTGGCAACAAAGGATTCCATTCATTGTGCTAAGCTAAGCTAACGCCGACCCAGTCAAACTAAAACAATGCATGCACTGACACAAAAATGCATTTGCCCACCTATCTAAATGTAGGAAATAATGTGAATAAGCCCTATTTCAAAAAACGGTGGAGTGTTCCTTTAACTAGAGGAAAAACTGTATCCAAATTCCTCGACACTTCTGTGTGTGTTGACTCTTGATGCCTTGACTCCAGCCTCAGTCCATTCCTTGTAAAGTTTACTCAAATTCTTGAATCAATTTCGCTTGACAATCCTCATAAGGCTGCAGTTCTCTCGGTTGGTTGTGCATCTTTTTTGTCTCCACACTTTTTTCTTCCACTCATTTTTCTGTTAACATTGGATGCAGCACTCTATGAACAGCCAGCTTCTTGGGCAATGAATGTTTGTTGCTCCTTATGTAGGGTCAATGATTGACTTCTGGACTACTGTCAGATCAGCAGTCTTCCCCTGATTGTGTAGCCTAGTGAACCAAACTGAAAAACCATTTTGAAGGCTCAGGAAACCTTTGCAGCTGCTTTGAATTGATTAGCTGATTGACATGTTCTTATTTGTTGAGAAACTACTTCGGTCTGTGTGCATTGAATTTATTTAATACCCAAGTTTCACAATTTGAGCTGAATTACTGAAATAAATTAACGTTAATCTAATTTATCTATATATAAATTCAGTCAACCTGGTATTATTGTAATGCTGTATAGCCTTCTTTCTTATTTGGACCCCAAAAGAAGAAATAAAAAGAAAAAAATCAATATAATGACAGTGTATAAGGACCAACCTCAAACCCAAAGCCTATAAATAGATAAATTTCTAGTACTACAGAATGAAAAAAAAAACATAAAGGCAACTGCCGTTTATCTAGTATTAACATTACTAAAATACCAATCAAATATCTGTGTAAAAAAAAAAAAAAAAAAAAAAAAAAAAAACTTTATATCTTTTTAGAGGTATACTTAATTATCACAGCACTTTATATGTTGAACCCACAAATCTGGTACGAACAAATATATTTATACAAAATAAACAAGTTTAATTCTAACTGACAGTGATTTCCACAACAGTGTCCCTTTTCTGACCTCGCTCAGAAGAGCAGCCCCAATGAGCGCACTAATTAACACTCATTAGTTCATCATTGTCTGATCCTCTCCAACAAGCCCACAGATGTAACCAGGAAGCTACTCGGCTCTGTCGGAGGTAGACTTCTGTATAGCAAGCAGCCGTGCGGCTCAGCAAGGAAATGATGACAAACTACAGCCAGCCACATGCTGAGAGGTTGGACGACTGTGAGTGATTGAATGATCAGTGATAATGAAGAGATACACAGGGAACCGACGGGATGGTGGCGAAGGAGCCATCCTTATGGAAGATGCATATATTTTCACACATATTTCCACACATGGAGCACACATGGAAACCAGCAAGCACAAGAGAGAGATGGCTTTCCGTGCGTCTCACCACTTTTTTCCCACAGTCATTTCAGTCCAATGATCTGCATTGGACTCATAAAGAAACATCTGCGTTTAAGCACACAGCAACCACAGAAAGCGAGAGAAAGAGACACAGATGACACCAGCTCAGCAGACACGACAAAGACAGCAGATTAGTGGGCAGAAGTTGACACACTCATCTCCCAGAGGAAGATCTGGACACCATACGCCTGCTCCAACATTATCACAAACACTCCCGACACACTGTCCTACAGTAACACTAACAGCTTATGTGCACCCACTGGAACATTTTATAGCTCAGATGTTGCTCTTTCATATAGTCAGCAGATTGCAATGATTTCTTAGTTGCATTAAATTTTTTAGTTTTGGAATTATTTCTATCATTTAAAACATTAAGATAGAAGAAAGGATACATTTGTTGATATGTATTAGTGTATAGTTATTAATGTAACTATAGAAATAAATGAGAAATACATAGGCTGGGCTTTATTTATTGGTTTATTTATTTATTTGTTTATTTCATAACACTACAAGTAAAAATGCTTAATTAATTTTTATTTTTCTGAAAATGAACAACTGTATTCTTTATTAATTTGGAACAGCTCTACCTGTTCATAAAAAAAATGAATGAAACATTAATTAATACAATGTGTCCTCCCTTTTATATATACATATCTTTGATAGGGAATGCACAGATGTACAGTTATGATAGATATTCTGAATTAGGTTTTTATGTGACTACTGTAAATTCCGATTTACACATGCCTTATTCTTATTTCTAGAAACTGGAATACTGGTTTAATATTGTTACTGAAATTAGGTTTTAATGGAGCATACAGAATTGGATTAAACATCACGTGTCCATGTTAACATAAAAAAAATATGTGCAATGTAATATATATATCAAAGCATTACTGAAACTAGCTACTATTTCACTCTTCCTACTGTTACAGCTGCTGGTTTGTTAATGAAGGCACACGAGGAAGAAGATATATAAAAGGGTTCTTTTAATGATCGCGGGAGAATAACGGCACATCCAACATAATACAATACGATACAATAATCACAGACAAGGAGGAACTAAACAGACAGGGTATTTAAGCACAAGGGAAGTAATGAGGGGAATGGAGACAGGTGGGGATTAATCAAATCAACCAAACAGGAAAAAGAACATGACCAAATAAGGAAACTGAAAGTCCATGAAAGTTTGCCCCCTCCCAGAACGGTGCGTCCTCGCACCAAAAGAGGAATTCCAGTGGAGGGAGGGTGGGGGTTCTGGAGGCGGGCGTGGGGCAGGCAAGGGGCAGGCAATGGAGAGGAAGTATGGAGCACAGAGACAGGGTGGAGTAGGAGGGAGGAGCTAGGGAGGAGCCTGGAGCAGGAGAAGCCAGATGGTCCTCCAGAGACCAGCCAGGATGACGATCCACGGTGGAGTCGACTGCGTGAGGAGCCATGGTGGAGGAGGAGCCGACGACACCAGGGGGCCGACTGACGGAGACTGCGCCCGTGGGTGAGGAGCCCAAGATGGAGCAGAGCAGCCGCAGAGCCAGGGTGACGCAGAGGGTCCAAAGGTCCAAGGCAGGGCTGAAGGAACTGGCGACCAAGGTGGAGGCAGGGCTCCGGAAGCCCGCTGTGGTTTCGGAGTGACTGAGGATGGGTGTGGAGCCGGAGAGAAGGAGGAGCCTGACAGAGCCAGAGGGATGGAATGACGAGGCGAAGCCATAGGAGTGGAGTCCCGAAGCGGCATATGTTTCACGACTGAACAAGGTGGAGCCGGAGGGACGAGGGAGCACAGTGGAGCTGGAGGGTGGGGGTTCTGGAGGTGGGCATGGGGCAGGCAAGGGGCAGGCAATGGAGAGGAAGTATGGAGCACAGAGACAGGGTGGAGTAGGAGGGAGGAGCTAGGGAGGAGCCTGGAGCAGGAGAAGCCAGATGGCCCTCCAGAGACCAGCCAGGATGACGATCCACGGTGGAGTCGACTGCGTGAGGAGCCATGGTGGAGGAGGAGCCGACGACACCAGGGGGCCGACTGACGGAGACTGCGCCCGTGGGTGAGGAGCCCAAGATGGAGTAGAGCAGCCGCAGAGCCAGGGTGACGCAGAGGGTCCAAAGGTCCAAGGCAGGGCTGAAGGAACTGGCGACCAAGGTGGAGGCAGGGCTACGGAAGCCCGCTGTGGATTCGGAGTGACTGAGGATGGGTGTGGAGCCGGAGAGAAGGAGGAGCCTGACAGAGCCAGAGGGATGGAATGACGAGGCGAAGCCATAGGAGTGGAGTCCCGAAGTGGCATATGTTTCACGACTGAACAAGGTGGAGCAAGAGGGACGAGGGAGCACAGTGGAGCTGGTGGGATGCCGTGTTACGAAGGAGCTGGGTGCCAAGGCGGAGCCGTTGGGTCGAAGGACCGAGGTGGAGTTCAGGGCTCGGAGGCTGGAGGCGGAGACAGGGAATCCACACACCAAGGCGGAGCTGGAGACTGGAAGTCCTGCGGTGAACCATCGCACCCAGATGGCGCTGACTGAGGGTGAGCTGCTGGACTGACTGGCACCAGCGGAGATGAGGTCGAGGAACTGCCTGGTCTAGGAGGAGATGAGAGAGGGAGGCCGGGAGAAAATATAGGAGATTCAGGGCTGGACTGAACCAGCGGAAGTGGAGCAGAGGAACAGACTGGTCTAGGAGGAGGCGGGAGTGGGAGGCTGGGAGGGAACACAGGAGAATCAGGGCTGGACGGAACCAGCGGAGAAAAAGGAGATTCAGGGCTGGTTGGAACCACGGGAGAAACAGGAAATTGAGGGCTGGACTGAACCAGCCGGAGAAACAGGAAATTCAGGGCTGGGCAAAACCAGCGGAGAAACAGAGGAACTGACTGGTCTAGGAGGAGGTGGGAGTGGGAGGCTTGGAGGGAATTCAGGAGGATCAGGGCTGAATGGAACCAGCGGAAGTGGAGCAGAGGAACAGACTGGTCTAGGAGGAGGCGGGAGTGGGAGGCTGGGAGGGAACACTGGAGGATCAGGGCTGGATGGAACCAGCGGAGAAACAAGAAATTCAGGGCCGGGCTGAACGAGCCAGAGAAACAGGAAATTCAGGGCTGGGCGAAACCAGCGGAGAAACAGGAGATTGAGGATTTACCTCCACAAACCTCTATAGTCTATAAGGTCTATTAATTCCTCCATATAATTCACAGAAACCAAGTGCAGCTCACCCTCAGTCGCAGGGGTGTGGGCAGGGCTCTCTTCCACGCCCTCGATCTCCACCAGTATTCCCACGACGCACCGTGTTGCCTGATCACACACCTGGTCAGTCACGCTCTCGAGTCCTTGCTCCCCAACAATGATAGGCTTGGGCTCTGCGGCTGCGGTGAGCCCTGGCTTTATCTCCATGCAGCGGGATGATGGCTGGCTGGTCTCTGGTTCGGGATTGGGGCTAGAGATATCCTCTTCAGCGGTGCAGATGGTGAACTACGATCCATTTTTCTCCAGCACCCACTCCACGAAAGTGGCGAAACCGCTCGCTCAGGCCGGTGTAATAAAAGTTACAGAGCGAGCGTTTGGGGAAGTGGGTAAGGCACGCCAGATCGAGAAAGTCCCTGGTGTGATCCTCCAGCGAACGGTCCAGTTGCTCCAGGCACAGGAGTTGGACTGCTGGTAAGGCCATTCTGGGAGAGGGAGGAGAACAAAAAAAAAAAAAAGAAAAGAAAAACACAGCTAAATACACTTTTAGGTCCGTGATTCTGTTACAGTTGCTGGTGTGTTAATGACGGTGCACGAGGAAGAAGATATATAAAAGGGTTCTTTTAATGATCGTGGGAGAATAAGGGCACATCCATCATAACAATACAATATGATACAATAATCACGGACAAGAAGGAACTAAACAGACAGGGTATTTAAGCACAAGGGTAGTAATCAGGGGAATGGAAACAGGTGGGGATTAATCAAATCAACCAAACAGGAAAAGGAACATGACCAAATAAGGAAACTGGAAGTCCATGAACATAACACCTACTGTAAAATGTCACATTTAACTCAATGTGTTATTTGCCATTTTCTGTAATTAAATGAGACAATAATGATAATTAATTGAGATTTACTAACAATTTTTGCATGAAAACTTTTTCGACACTATTTTGTATTTTAGTGCTGTCAAACAATTAACCATGATTAAACACATCCAATTAACTTTTGTTTATATATAATTTTTTTACACACAATACAATACAAGACATACAATACATATTTTATTTTATATACACATTTATTTCATATATAAACATATCATATTTTTCTTAAATATATACATGCATGCGTTTGTATTAGTTAATATACACAGTATACTCATATATTTTTTAAACAAAAACTTGTTTTGGATGTGATTAATCATGATTAATCATTTGACAGCACTATTTTATTTTATTATTATTTTAGTGTAGGATTTATTTTGAAACTATTTTCAGAAATTGTAAAATTTCACAATAATTACAAAGAAAAGGCATAACATTGAATTAAAAGTAAAATTATGAAGTATAAAGACTGAAATTGTACTTTCTTGTATTACATTTACTACAACAGTCTTTGTTTAATTTATAACTTCAAATGTTACAACTTTGTACAAAGGTTAGGGTCTTCTCCACTATACAAAACAATCAACTTCTCAGTATTTTTGTATTTTTTTCCTCTGAAAATAGATCATTAAGATAAAATCTCAACTTGTTGGGCTAGGAGAAACATATTTTTTTATTTTCCTTAGAGCCTGTATTCGACCTCGCATCAACTACATTGTAGTCTCTAAACACGAAGCGGCAAATGCAGGTCTAGTAGGATCCCCAGCTCTTCCACGCTGAGATTAGGGCACATTCTCCGATCCAGCACAGTAAGGACTATAAAGCTCCTGCTCTGTGTACGGATGCTGAGGTCTGCACCCATCTGCTCAGCTTCTGCCCACTAATCTGCTGCGAGCAATAGAAAGGGAGAGAGAAACACACTGCGGATATCATTCCTTCTTGTAAGTCTACCACCAGAGGTTTTTACTTGCACCCGAGTGTCCACTGTGACAAATGTGTTTTAGAGGTGACTGATTAAAAAGGAAAGCCGGGCTGCTTGCCTAGCAAGAGTAGCAGTCATCTACAGAACTCTCCGACCGAACATATTGAAAATCTACAGGCATAATCAGTTCATATGCAACAACAGATGTCAGTGAGGAGAAAAATGCAGGGTACATTTTTCAATCAAGCGCACAGCAACAAGCAAAGCTAAACGAGTATGGATTAATATAACAGGGCAAAACCTTGTCCTGATTTATAGGGCATGCAGTGCATTGTGGTATGTGCATGTGGAAGAGCATATGTGTTTCGCAGAACATTAAGGAGAACGGTGCAGACGTTCTTTTCCCATTTCAGTTGAACACAGATCTTATCTCATCCCAGTGAGGAGCCAACGAGTGGCATTTTCAAAGGAATTAGACCAGAGCTTCCAGCATGTCTGCCAAACGCTGCTCGGAGAGTGAACACTCCACTAGGGAACAGATGGTCATTACGATCATTTATAAGTTATTAGCGCACATGATCCTACCTTAGTATGCCTAATCCAACAGTGCCTGTTTTTATCTGCTTCCGTTCAGAGTGAGCGCACCTGCCCAGAATGACGGCCTAATGATCAGGATGCTCCAACTCATCATCTTGGCATATAATGAGTGATGAAGATGTTTCCACCAGGTGAAACACTCCTGTTGGTTCAGATGAAGAGGGGCCTGTACTTATTATTGATTGTATTGGGAGAAAACTTTTTTTATTCATAATATAACAACAGTAAACTCAGAGTCTAATATAGATAAAGAATAAAGAAAACTCAAATTGGTGTCACACAAATAAATAGAATAAAATAAAAATGTTTTATTTATTATTATTATTAGTAGTAGTAGTAGTAGTAGTAGTAGTAGTAATAGTAGTAGTAGTATTAGTATTATTATTATCCCAATTCAGAGCAAATATCCTAGCGGCTCAACATAAAGAAAATAGCTCCAACTTCTGATGCGTGGTGACATCAGTTCACATAAGACAAAATTATTTTAAGGGAATTATTATATATTATTATACAGTTATAATGAAATTATTCAAATTATTATATAGGAAGCATAGCATTTGTTAATTCATCTCTGTGCTGAGCACTGTATTGAAATAAAATGAAAGGAAAATTAAAATAATTAAAAAAAAGTATGTATAAAATATTATAAAATAAATAAATGCAATCAATTCATTTAAATAAATAAATAACACAAATTATTCATAGATCTCAGATGGCTTCTTACATCTAAAGAAAAAGTTTTTTAAAATCTTAATATAAATTGCAGCAGATGGTAAATTTATTTGTGTTGTAAACCAGCGTGTTTACTATTATGATAATGATAACAAATGCCAGTTTGCAAAATTAAGCAGCATAATGGACTGTTTTTGAACAGATGCCAAGTTCTGTCATGAAACTCTAGATGGTGCAGGCTGATGAGTCGTTGATGCAAACTGATGTTTTCAAAGCATTAAACTACTTGGCACAAGCTAATTGGTTCGTGTTGCATACTTTGCATACTTGCATACTTGCTGTTTTATATTTAAATGACTGGTTAGCATTCACTAGAGCATTTTGCAGCACACTTTCAGAGTTCACCTCCCCAGCTACACCTGTATAGACCTGCCATGGGTTATTATAAATGCTATTTGTGCAGCAGCAGTGTGACTCAAATACTCACAGACCTGTATCGGTGTATGTATTGGCAGTAGCAAGACTCTGTACTACATTTGCAACAGCAGAGACAGCAGCAGTAATACTCTACAACAACAAGCAATAATCTAATCCTCCAAAGACCAAATATATTAACATTGTCATATCCATTACCATGCTAAAAATTTCAGAGAGCTGTCATAATAGAAATAAAATAAAAGGAAGCAAATGATACTGGAAGCCTCGCACATTTACAGCTAGCTGCACCCACTCTTACATCAAAAATAAAGCGGATAGATTGAATCATCAGGTTTTGAAAGACAGGAGCATAAGGTTATAGCTTTTGTTTTTAATTTCACATTGAGAAAACTCTCTTTAATGTTGTTTCTGTGGAGCATTGCTGAATGGCAGGACTGTCATCTCCCATGTTGTCTGTGCAAACAAGTCTCAGAATGAACACCCCGAACAGGTGTGCGCTGACGCCGGATGTCGAACAGCCTGCCTCAGTCACATGGAGAGGCAAAAATAGAGCCAATCAATGTCCCGCATGGTTACAATAGGTTTGTTTATTCCAAGTACCAAGGCCTCGACATAAAGAGAATCACTGAAACGTCTGGTGCATGGTGGCATCAGTTCACATAAGGGACAAAATGATTTTAAACGAATTATTCCACATTGTTATATAGGAAGTTATAATATAATTCTTTGAATTATTATATGAGGAGCACAAAATGTATGAATTCATCTCTGTAGCATGCATATATGTATGTATGTATATATGTACATGTATGTATGTATATATGTACATGGATGTGTGTGTGTGTGTGTGTGTGTGTGTGTGTGTGTGTGTGTGTGGTGCATGCGTGCGTGTGTGTGAAATATATTTAAATATATATAAATATGTTCTTCCTTAATATAAATGTAATCAATAATTTAAATAAATAAATAACACAATTTAATAATATATAGATCTAAGATGCCTTCTCACATCGAAATAAAAAAATAAGAGGTGAAAAAAAAAAAAATAAAATAAAATATACATTGTATTACACTAATTGCTAATAAATATAACTGATTGCTGCAAATCAGACTATTAAAAAAATAAATAAAAATCAACATACAAGCATTGTATTGCTACTTATTGCTGCTAATCATAAAATAAAATAAAATAAATAAAAAATCAAACAAACAACATAACAACATAACAAATAAAGGTTCACTATGATTACTGTCAAGCGGGGCATTAAAATTAAATCTAATCAATTCACTTAAATAAAAAAGTAAGTAAGTACATATTGATCCTGATTTCTACTAATCAGGGCATTACAATGAAATATAATTAAGATCATTTAAACAACAAACTACAGACAAACACATACAAATAAATCCTAGACATAGATTGCTGGGATTCTGTATAAGTAAGGGTGGAGGTTATGCAGTTGGATTGGTGTAACGTAGTTACTGCTGGCATGCACTATGAGGAGCAGCTTGTCCCCTGCTGATGTGGATGAAGGAAGAAAGAAGAGACAGGAAGCTATTCCCCGCAAGACAGATGGACGACCGTCTTGAGGAGATGCACCTTCACTCACAGAGTCTCCTCATACAGAGCGGAGAAAAGATCGGAGGAGAGGGGAAGGGAAGGGAGAGGTGCGACACGTGCGATTTCTGTCAGGTGGAGTGAGAACGCTTCCATCGCTCGACTTGAGAGAGCAGTGTCAGATCTGCATGGTGCCAGATTGAAGTGACACAGGCAGTTGTACTGTACATGTGTCACATGTGCTTTATTAGGGTAATGGTACACACACACACACATATGCACCACATGACGTGTGTGTGGGTTTGAGACGCAGTGATAGGCCTGTATCTCCGGCACCCTCACAGGTGTGTGCAGCACCACAGTCGGATGTTCTCATCCACTTGAGCGGCACATGAGAGGTGCCAACAGCTGTGTGTTGACTTGATTGCGAATGTGAACTGTGAGCTACGACAGAGCTAATGAGAGTGTTTCTACCCAAGAATACATCTGAAATCATGTTGACCCTCACCTTTATCATGATTGGATAGACATCAACTACTTTTGTTGGTGAATTCATTATCCAATCAGAAAATGCCACATTTGTTTGTTTTTTCATGGTAACGAAAGCTCTGTCTACAAGTGTACATTACCAGATATACAGTACTAGCCATCTTATGAACAAAGATTACATTTCTTGTTTTCTGTTGTTTGCTCCCACAAGATTTTCTTGTTCCCATCATTTTATTTAAATTAACTTGATCATTAATTCTCTTGGTTTTGTTAGTCTGTGGCAACATTCTATTCTATTCGAGTTTGTTCCCATGAAAAACTCATGGCCATGTTGTACTAGTTTGTTCCCTTGTTTTATTATATAAAATAATTAAATTAATGAAATTAAAAATTTCTAAAGTAGTGAATTCTTCATTTACGGCTATCCAATGTTTTTTTTTTTTTTCCTATTTTATATGCAGGGCTGTGTAAAAAAAAAATCTGAATTCTGAATGAAAAATAATTTACTAACTTTCATTCTATACTTTTCATCTGCAGAAAAAAAGTTAGTTTTTTCTCCCATTTACTTTTATTGTTCAAAAAAGAAAGAAAAACAAACAGAAACGCTCTTCAAATTACCTTCTTTTGTGTTCAGCGGAAGAAAGTAACATGTAGGTGAGCAAATTATGAGAGAATTTTTATTTGGGGTGAACTATCTTTTTAAACCCTGCTATGGGGTGAGCTTCTTTCTCAAACTGTGCACTGGTATTGACTGAAAATCCTGGTGTATGTAGAACATGACAATTGATATGAAAGAATTGTGCTGCATCTGCTCATTCAAATTTAGGCCTTTGATCCTATGCAGTATGAAACAAAGGATCATATGTACTGAGTAATAATGGTGGAGTCTCAGCATAAACACTAGATCAAACATCAGATATTGTATTCACTAACCACAACTCTAGACTCAAAGGCCCCCTTTACACCTGCATTAACATACGTAAGGTGATCAGATCATAATCGAACAGCACCTGACCACATGAAAAGCCAGGTGTAAATACACCCAAGATGCTTTGTGATCGGATCAAACAAAACAAATTTTGAGGTGGTCAAGAACAGTTTCTGACTATATTTGATGAAGCTGTATGCTAATGCATTTTCATCATCTTTTCTTTTTGGTCTGCTCTTGCAATGTATGAAAAAATAACAGGGTTTCATGGACTACATCCAATGAATTATTATCTATAAAATCCATCACAACTCCTAGGTTTCTGGCTTGTCCTGGAAGGAGTTATGGTTGACCAACCCAGCTGTATAGAATAGTTGTGATAAAACGATGGATTAACTGGAACCAGCAGAAGTTCTGTCTTAGTAAGGTTGAGCTGAAGGTGATGGTCATTCATCCAGCTAGAAATGTCACTCAGACAGGCTGCAGTGCGAGCAGCTACCGTCGGATCATCTGGTTGGAATATGAAGTAGAGTTGAGTGTCATCAGCATAGCAGTGATAGGAAAAGCCATGCTTCTGAATGACAGATCCTAATGACCTCATGAAGATGGAGAAGAGGAGTGGTCCAAGTACTGAGCCTTGAGGAACCCCAGTAGCAAGAAAACTTCACCCCTCCAAGACACCCTGAAGGATCTATCTGAGAGGCAGGACTTAAGCCACAGGAGTGCAGTTCCAGAGATGCCCATCTTTCTGAGGGTGGACAGTAGAATCTGGTGATTAACTGTGTCAAAAGCAGCAGATAGATCCAGAAAGAGGAGTACTGAGGATTTGGAAGCTGCTCTTGCCCATCGCAGGGCTTCAGTAACCAAGAGCAGGGCAGTTCTGTACAAGAAACAGCTCATAATTGTAACTTTTTTTAGGTTTTTATCCCAATATTCTGACTTTGTAACTGGCAATTGACCCTTCACAGTGAGTTTGATTGACAGGTGCTTTGACCAATTATAATGCTGAATCTGTTATTTTGTCCAACAAACAATTTTGTCAGACAGACGTCGGTGGTCTTGAATTTAAAAAATGATGTGCATTGACTTCTTCCAACGTTTGAAATAAAATACCTTCTGATGTTCATTCATGTTTATTTTGCACTACAGCTAGCAAAGAGGAAAGCAGTACAGCGATCTTTAATGACATAAAAGAGCCACAAAATTTTATTTATTGGATTTCTTAAAAAATTACAAAATTTGAAGGCTGAGACTGAATTGTGAGATGAAAAGTTACAGGAACACACAAGTTTAGGGACCAGTTCTCAGTATTGACTAGTTGCTTAATAGCTTGAATATTGGTTGTTTATTATTACTTATTAAGTACATATTCTGCATGACCATATTGTAGATCCTTTAATCTTACCCCATACCTAAACATCTCATATATCTTACTAACTATTAATAAGCAGCAAATCAGGAGTTTAATGAGGCAAAACTCATAGTTAAATGTTCATTATTAGTGAGAACTGATCCCCAAGCTAAAGTGTGACAAAAGTCACAATTACATTTTTATTTATTTATTTATTTTATTTAGGCTTAAGTTCTATCCAGATGCAAATCACATGTTAATTCCAGGTGTAAAGGGGCCACTGTGTCTGATATGCAAGAACAGCTCTCAATACTGAGCACAGGTAAAAATCCCTCCTGTAGCCAGATGGGCTTCACTATTACGCATAAGCACAGAGCCGTGCAAATCCTGAGTCCGGCTGGCCATGACAGAAGTGCAAAGGGATGTCTACTGCCACAGAGAGAGCGCAGTGATGGATAGAATGAAAGAAAAGAGACAGAAAGAGACAGAAACAGAAGGAGGGGGGCTGTGCGCTACAGCTGGCATGAAATTCACAGCGCCAGTCGCCAGTGTTGCAGAGCTCCTTTACAACTTCACAGGCTGCAGAGAAGAGCTTTAAAGTGTCCACATGGCCTCTGCAGCAGGGCTTTAGAAGGGCTCTGCTCAACTCCCTCCACCAGCTGCTGCTGGTGACACCAGCGCGTCTGTGTGTGTGAGAGAAACAAATCTGTGCTAAAGAGAAAGGGTGTCAAAACAGAGAAAAACAAGTGTGAGAAAATGAGGAAAAAATTAAATGGTTTGAAGAAATTCAATGTTAAAAAAGCAAAAATAAGCAGTCATGTCTAACTTCACCTTTCTGGAAAATAACAGAGGTTTTCAGGTGAGAACCAATAACTTCATGTAAATGACACATTTAAGAACAAAGGCATAAATAATTCCAGAGTAACATTCTAAATCTACCTTGCAGCCACCAAGAACTTCCTAGCAACACCCTGACAACACCTTCAATAGCTATAGCAAAGCCCCAGCAACATTCTAAAGCTCCCTATTCTGTATTTCAGCTAAGGCAATGCAAGGTTGTTGCTAAGATGTTCTGAGTGGTTGCTAGAGAGATTTAGAACATTGCTACGGCTTTGCTAGCTATCAGAGACATTACTTTGTTCTGGTTGTTAGGATATTGGTGGTTGCTAGGGTGTTCTGAGCATTTGCTAGGTCAATTCTATGTGGTTGCTGTCTATAAAGATTTCAAATGTAACTAAGGTTTTTCAGATGCTAGATGTGTTGTTAATGTATTCTAGATTGTTGTTAGGATGTTCTAGGTTGTTGCTAGGATGTTCTAGGTTGTTGCTAGGGATTTGTAGAATGTAACTTTCTAAATGTTAAAGATGTTGTTAGGAAGTTCTAGGTTGTTGCTAGGATATTGACAGTTGTTAGTGAGTATTAATATGTTGCCAGGGTATTGTTATGTGGTTGCTTTTAATATATTGCTAGGTTGCTAGGGGATTCTAGAAGGTTGCTAGGGTGTTCTGAGTGGTTGCTAGGGAGTTCTAAGAGGGTTGCTAGGGTGTTCTGAGTGGTTGCTAGGGAGTTCTAAAAAGGTTTCTTGGGAGCCCTAAAAGGTTGCTAGAGTGTTTAGGATGGTAGCTAGGGCGATTTAGAATGTTACCTGGGCTTTCCTAGATGCTAGAGGAGTTGGTGTTCTAGGTAGTTGTTAGCATTTTGTTAGGTGGTTGCTAGGGGTGTTCTGAGCAGTTGCTAAGGATTACTAGGTCTTTACTAGATGTTAGAGGTGTTGTTAAAGTGTTCTAGGTTGTTGCTAGGATATCCTGGGTGATTGCTATGGATTACTAAGGCTTTGCTAGCTGCTACAAGCATTGTTATGGTGTTCTAGGAATTATGAAATAACAAGATGGTTACTGGGGCATTATTAGTTTCCCTAGGGACTTCTAGAAGATTGCTAGGATGCTGCTAAAATAATCTGGGCAGTTGCCATGGAGGTCCAGGAGATTGCTAGGGTGTTTTGGTTGTGGTTTCTGGGGCGTCACTAGATGCTTGCTAGGGAGTTCACAGAGGTTGATATGTTATTACTAGAGAGTTTTTGGGTGGATGCTGGAACATCAGAGCATTTCTTCATCTGCAGAACAATGGCAAAAAATATTAGGTTTTTTATGTTTTTTGGGTGAACTCTTCCCTTAAGATATTATAGCTATACATTATTTTTATTGTACAAGCTTATATCACTACAGAGTGCTGTGTGTCTGTAATATTAATGTTTTGTGGTGTACTACGCAGGTTTGGGTCGATGAGATTCCTGCACACACAGCCGAATTCCATGTGTGGGACAGATCTGAGGTAATGTTTCCTTGTTCTTTTGTGATTCTTTGCTCAAATGTTCTCCTCTCACTGGGGTCTCAGATGTCTCTTTACAGAGCATATTTCAGTGGTCTTATGACAAAAGGGGGTTTGAGGGGATCAGAGTGTATTCCCACCATCTCTATGCGAGCCTGGGCCACATTCACTGCGGACATTAGCATTTCAAGGAGTCTCTATTAGCGATGGCAAGAAAAGCTTCTCTCAGTGGGGGGAGATCCATTTTGTCCTCTTTTCCAACATCTGTTCTGACCTACAGAGCCAGAAGGGGAACTAGATAATGCCAAAGAGGCTTTTGATTTACAGTAATGACACCACTGACCACGTTTCTGCTAAGAGGAGGGAGGGGGCTACGAAATCAAAGAGAAAAACAATTCTGTGCTATCTGTAACGGGACAAAATTCAGTTCTCTCAGGAAAGCATGAGAGGTGCTTTTCCCACCAACTGGATACCTCAAATATATTCAATGGCAATTTCAATGCAAAGTTTTCAAAAGAAACAAAACTCAGTTTTTAATTTAGAACCCTTACATTTTTGGGCAGGTTTGACATAGGAACAGGACAAGCAGATATGTGAAAGAAAGAGAGAGACAGTTGACAAGAGTGTAGGGCTTGATCCTCGGCCCATCTGGACTCTCCTTGCAGTCTGCCGCTCAGGCTGGACTGAACTGGATGGCAGGAGGTCCTCTACCCTCACAGACGCTGTGTGAATCTCAGGAGCTCAGCCATTACACACAGACTGAGCGGCCCACTGTCAAAACGCCCAGCTCCCCGTTACACTGACCGGAATAACAGGTGACTGTAGTCTACGTGATAAACAGCGTCCTACAGTGTAAAAATATTAAACTTCACGTAAGTCCATTTTAAACAACATTTATGACCTTGGACTACAAAACCAGTCATAAGGGACAATGTTTTAAAAATGTAGATTTATACATCATCTGAATGAATTAGCTCTCCATTGATGTATGGTTTGTTGGGATAGGACAATATTTGGCAACTTTTAGAAAATCTGGAATTTGAGGGAGCAAAAGAATCTAAGTGAGAAAGAACGTCAAATGTACAGTGAATAATTCCATTTCACATTTGATGTTAGGGTTGTACGAAACATCTAATATTGTTAAATTAATGTTAATTTCATTATTTCAGTTTGATGTTTGTTACCATGATAGTGTTCAGTGTTTGTGTGAATGACACTGTCCACCTTCTACATACTTAAGAATTAAAACGCTGCTTGTGATTGGCTTTAGTTCATCGTGTGATTTTTCTCCTAACCACCTGCTTTAGATGGTTATCAGTGTATTACAAGGTACAAAACCGTCTGTACTTCCATTAGTTGATATAATAGCATTATATCAGTTAATGAAATGACTGTATTTAAAGTTAAATCTGTAAAACCTCAAATGTGGCAACATTATTTTTTATGTTAAAATTCTATTAACCAAAGCTGCCAGTTCTTTACTTTAATTTTTTTTTCACAGTGTAAAGCTTTATTTTATACAGTGTTTTGTTACACATTATATGTACTTACTATTATAATAACATGTGTACTTACTATTATAATAACAATAAATTAAGTAACCATAATCCTAGCCCTGACCTTATAGTAAGTACATATAGCTAGTTAATAAATATTACTCAGTACTCAAATGTATATTTACACTGTAACAAGGACACCCTAAAATATGTGTGTAACCACAATAAAGATTAATTAATAGTTCATTTATAAGTAATTCATAAGTAATTCAGTTACTTATGCTGTCCTTGTTATAGTGTAATTGTACATTTAAGTACTGAACAATATTAATGAACCACATGCACTTAAGTTTAGGGTTAGGATTAAGGTTTGGTTGATGCTTTTATTGCATCTAATTATGCATAACTGACTGTTATTACGATGGTAGGACCATGTTGTGTGCAACACCCTGTAAACTAAAGTGTTACTGAAATTAGTATCTCAGTAATACCTATCATTAAAAATAAGATCTAATAAAGATTAAGATCAGAGACTTTTCCTGTTAGGATTCATTAAATAGGCCATGGCCCAAAAGCCTGGTGTGTTTTCTATTGTGTCCTGCACTGTCTTTAATTTAAATGCATGCAGTTGGCCGCAAGCTTGTAGTTCAAAACAGATTTTGTGAAGATCACAAATGGTTTCAGTATGTCTGTGTAACTAAATGTTGAAATAACTTGAGAATGAGGTGATTATGAAACATGAAAGTGAATTTCTATTACTGAATTATCATGTTTCATGGCTTTACCAAACAAGTTTTACAATGTGATCAAACTGAGCCTATTGAGTTATAGGCTTGGGCCACCTGCACTGACCACCTGGCTGCTTTGTTTAGGGATTTCATTGTTGTGGGCTGTGGGCGTACAATTCATGCTCTCTTTTTTGGACAATGAACTCACTCTCTCTCACTTGCATTTTTCATCTCTAGCGATACTAAGAAGAAGCATGTGACCTGTCCATGCCAGGCCAGGTGCCATCTAACCGTGGGGCTGCGCTGCAATGATTTTCCCCTGTCAGGACCATATGCAAACCATCCCAATGTCCTGCGATACAGTGTTTACAGCTCGGTTTGAGAGGACCACATCACTTTTAATGATTATCCTAGGTACTTTTATAGAGCTACAACACTTTTTTTTTTTTTTTTTTACATTCTTAATTTTATTACATTTTATTTGTATTTTTTTGCACATGATGGTTATTTTTAAACTTCTGGAATTTTTTTCCCCCTAAAGGACAAAGACCTCATTTTTAATACCTAACTTAGCCCCTCCCTATGTGTGTGTGTGTGTGTGTCTATATATATATATATATATATATATATATATATATATATATATATATATATATATATATATATATATATATATATATAAAGTAACTGTCACATGATTGACCTACTGAAAAAAGGACATTATGCAAAAACGTTGCAAACTAATTGTGGTGCACGTTAGTGCTGTCTCATTCTAAAATAATAATTTTGTATTTTTCATCAAATATTTTTGCAGAAATAGCTTAACTTTTTAGCTTGATCCAATAATTAGTCAAAATAAAAATAAATAAGTCACAATTTATGGATCTAATTAGCATTTTGAAAATGTTTTTTGCAGTCTGATCGAATATAAAAATTTGATTAACTAAAAATTATTTAAAATTATTCCTGTTCATTCATCATACAGGAAATTAAAGGCCAAGTAGGGTATGTTGCATTATGGTATACAATATTCTTTGTAGTGTATTTTGTTGTATTCTGCACATTTTAGTAAATGTTATATACACACTTTATACTAAAAGCTCTAAAAGTAGTGTGCTGGGAAGCATAACAACTCTTATCGCCATTGAGTTTGTCTTGTCTGTAATACATACAATTTCAGCACGCAAACACTCATAAACACACAACTAAAGACACATGCTTGCATATGCGCATACACACAAACACATGCACATACGCATGGGCAGATGGGCTTCAATACTAAGGCTTAGTTTAATGACAAAGAACCCTCAATCTGGACAACATGGGTGGATTTAGCTATCATTTTAAAGTCCATCTGCGAGACGTTTGACTTCCGATCACAATGCTTCCTTGTCCAAACATAAAATAGAGCACAGACTTGTTTATCAGTGGGTTTGCATGCGTGTTCTAAGTAATAAATGTTCAAACGAGAAGATGTGTCATGCCTTTAGCCCCACAGCCACATCCTAACATGTGATATGTCACCAAGAAGCGTTTATTTTTCTAGCCTACTGCAGCCCGGCCCAAGAGAGAGACAGATAGACAGACTGACAGCGAGGAGATAGACTAGCTACCTATTTATAGCTCTGGCCATCTGCAAAATCTCCCTCTTGTCTTTGGTCATCCTGTTCACAAAGGCTGGGAGGCAGATTCCAGCAGCAGCCGCTCTATTCACTATTCATTCCAGGACCCAGCAGCTCCATATGGATCCGGCCCACTGCTGGGCCCAGGCAGGCTCTGTTTTTTTGCCCTGGGATTGACATGGTAATGGAGCTGCGGAAGGAAGGAGCTGTTCTGAGATCAGAGGAGAGCAGCGGCCCCCTACGCCCTGCGTCTTCCTCCACAGCTCCCAGGTCAGGCCTTTCATTTAAGCACTATGGGCATCTGTGAAAGGCTAATGACAGGCTTTTATGTTTGGCCTGCTTTATTATAGCCCCACTAACCGTGTCTGTCCATCCAAGCTGTATGCTGCACAGTGCAGCCGGGCGTCTGGAGCATCACTGAAAAAAAGAAGAAAAAAAAAAAGATCTTGCAGGCCTGCTGAATCTATTATGACCTATATAGAAAGATGCTGAATTATTCTGTTTGATATGACATCTGAACAGAACAGGGTGGATATCTGGAGATATATATGATATTTAAAGGGATAGTTCACCCAAAAAAAAAAAATATATATATATATATATATATTTTAGAAAATCATTATTTTATTCAGCAAGGATGCATAAAAATTTACGCATTAACTTTTTACTCATTTAAGAATCGTCTGGGAAAAAATTATAAATAAAAAATTCCAAAAAATTATTAAGCAGCACAGCTGTTTTCAACATTAATAAGAACAATAAGAAATGTTTATTGTGTGCCAAATCAGCATATTATAATAATTTCTGGAGGATCATGTGGCACTGAAAACTGCAGTAATGCTAAAGACTCAGCTTTGCCATGACAAATATAATATTTTATTAAATATTAATATATCGTATAATTATCATAATATGTATCATTGATATAATATAATATAATATATAATCTCTCTCTCTCTCTCCCTCTCTCTCTTTCTCTCTCTCTCTCTCTCTCTCTCTCTCTCTATATATATATATATATATATATATATATATATATATATATATATATATAAACTGTTATTTAAAACTTTTATATTTTTACAATATAACTGTTCAGTATTTTTGACCAAATAAATGTAGCCTTAAGAGAATTCTTCGAAAAAACACTTTTTGAACAGTAGTGTAAATATAAGCATCTTATCAAGTATCTGAGAGAGGCACAAAATCACTTTCACAAACTTTTACATTAAATGTTTCCTTCTGGTGGAATGACCTGCCCAACTCAATCTGAGCATCCTTAGCTATCTTCAAGAATCGGCTAAAAACACATCTCTTCCATCTTTATTTGACCCACAAAAAACCAGCTAGCGTCTCTAATCATTTTTGTATTCAATCTATTTGTTCTCTTTTTGTTTATTATACAGTTAACAAAAGCACAAAAGGCTCTAATACTAGCTTGCTCTATTCTTTTTCTATTCTATCTGTTTCTTTTACTTATTACACAATTTTAAATAAAAAATGCTACGTGTACTACTTTAAGCTAACTGAGACTTGTTATAACACTTGTCTATCATTGCTCTTTTGTTGATTTTGACAGCTAAATGACTAAATGTAATGTAAATGTAAATATTTGGACACTTTTGGGGTTCGTAATGTTTGAATGTCAAAAAGTATCAAACTGAGTGCCATCTGCAAAAAATGATGCTAAAAACATTTTTAATTGTTTTTAACCAACTGATGTCAAGGCAGCTTTAGTGGATGTATTAAGTCCGTTCCTCTCAAATTCACATAGGTGTGTCTTGCAGGTGTAGTTCATCACATTAACAAAGAACTTGATCCACTTACGTTTGGAAGCCCCAAAGTCTCCAAAAGCTCTTAACCTAATTTTGAACTGGATAGCTATAGCTTTTATTTTTGTTTGTTTGTTTGTTTTTGTTTTCATTTAAAACCTAAGCAGTATTTATGATCAGTTTAAATAGATGTCACTTGATGTCTTGCATATGATGACATAAAGACAAAAAAGTGGTCATTCAAAGTGAAACTCCCGAGTTCCTGAACAGACTCACTGGTGAAACTGCACAGGGATCTGAGAGTATTACTGACATGGAGTGGCAGGGAATAGCACATGTGTCACAGCTTACATCCCCTTCCCTTTCTCAGATCCCCTTTCACACACTCAAAGGTCAGCGTGACAGAGCAGCATGGATCAGCTCATCAGACACGGGGCCCTCAGGACAGCCGCTGTATTAGGGGCCCCGTGCAGGGCACAGATTCTGCCAAGACCATCACTGTCAGCTTGTCTTTGTGGCCCGATCCTGCCTCACTGCTACCACTGGACACTGAACAGTTATTAAAGAGGCCCTTGAAATTCCCGAGAAGCTCATTAGCATATCATGAATAATTCATAGGGATATGGGGGTGGGGAAGGTGTAGAACCAATGATGAAGAACAGCACCTCTATCAGTGTGCACACAGGCAAGTCTACTCCCCAGAGTCGGCCCCTCAATAAAGCACACTGCGGAGAAATCAATACAGCAAGACATTAGCCTGCACTGATGCGCTCCTGACCCCATATGTTATTTGTCACAAATAAGCAAGGGTTGGCTGAAAATTATGCATCTAGTATATCAATATGAATTAAAGTCTAGATTTAATCAGGTACTAGCTGAGCTGTCCTTGCTACTTTGTTGTGAGATGTGAGATAGATGTTATTGCCATCTTGCTTATAGTGGCACAACTGCAGTTATTAAAAGTAAAATGAAAATTATGTAATGTACTCACCCTCATGCCATTCCAAACCTGCAGGACGTTCTTTCCTCTCTGGAACAAACATACACACACACACACACACACACACACACACACACATATACACGTAAATTAAAAGTCCGTGATCTGAAAACAATAAAAGTACAATAAAAATGGTTTATAGACATATACATCTTAAAATTACATTCTGTGACACAAATAAAAAGAATAAAATACTGTATTGTTATAATACTGTAATATAAAAATTTGTATATGATGACAGAATTTACATTTTTGGATTACTCCTCTCTTCAAATTGGTGTGATCTAGTGAACATTACTGATAACAAAAATATGAAGAAAAAGTTTTTTTTACTGATTTTTACTATAAATGATACTGTGATATATTTTACTTTTTAAATTACATATAGTGCAATATTAAACCATAAACAGTTTTTTTTTTCCTGTATTTGATAATGTAACTTACAACCAATTACGTGTTTTATTGTAGCATACTTACAACTTTTATTAAAAACAATGTATAAAAACCTAGTGCATGAGGGCCAGTTCTGATTTTGAATATAAATATGATTATTCAAAGGAGTCAGAGAAATCACAGAAGTGTTTTATTTAGCTGGAGTGCTTAAAGCAGCAGCAATACCTGTTGAATGTAATCCCCGACCTACATGCAATATTGGCACACAGCCATGATATCTTTCTTCAGCACTGGTGCATGCAGAGCCGTGCTGCTACCACAACACTGCAGGGAGAACCGAACTGCATGAGCCCTCACCCGCCACTGAGAACACATCTCACATACATAAAACAATATTCGTACAATCAAACGTGTATGGTTCTGAGATCTTAGAGTTCATAGCCGTGCACATACTGTATGTCAACAATACCGTCAAGCATCTTCCTGTGTTCCTCAAGTGTTTATATTACCATAGAATACTAGAAACCTCCTCTGGATAAAAACCATTATGGTGGATCACTAAAAGCCCAATGATTGTCAAATCTCATTGATTAATGCTCTGTTTGTTCTCCGCACAAAGCACAGCACTTTAATGTCCCGGACATTTCTGTTTGAAACCCTGTACTTTATTTCCATTATCTCACTACTCCAATCAGTCACAATAATCTACAATCGAACTAAATGGTGGGTTCTTGTTGCCTAAACAACATTAGGGAGTTAAATCTCCATCTTAATCATCAGTTTCAAGGGGTAACTGACATATTATTAAATATGTAGTACTGATAAATGACTTGGATTTAGAAAGCTAGATGAAACGTGCCCCTACATTTTGGTGTAAAACATCAAGGGAAAGTTCTAGGTTCAACGCAAAGTAAAAGCTCCAAATAAGCCCCAAACTCTCACATAAACATGCTATTTCATATGAAGTCCAGAAATAACATTCTGATGGATGAGCGTGAGAAGAAAACTTTACACAAAACCCCAGACTCCTCGCTCATCTAACATGCTCTCCAACTATTTAATAATAGTGAGAGAAACTAATTCCCCATAGACATAGACTCTCTCTTCCTTGTGAGCTATATAAAGAGATGAGATTGAGTAAGAGTCCAGTGACTGAGAGCAGAAGCCAGTAGGGAAGTGGCTCACAAGAAAAACTAGTCTTTGCAATCCAGCACAGGGGCTCTAGCGGAGAAAGAGAATAAAACCAAAGCAGTTTGAGTGGCACAAGCCACCACAAAAACCAAAAAGTTGCATGTCCATATGGTATCAGATAGTCTCAGGCAGTTTCAGATCTCCCAAATACTCTCAATTCCCTTGTGACACTCAAGACAAGGGTATTTGGACTGAGAAAGGAGCCTTTCAGGATTTCTCTTCCTCAATAATGCACACTACTGGTTTCTCTTACACTTCTACTGTATGTGAGGACTGATACATCTCTCTTCTGTTCTGGTTTTATTTATGTACAGCTATTACAGAAAGTAAGTCAAACCGAACAAATCTATCTTTAATACTCTGCTTACAGTGACGTTATTTCAGCTCACAGCACTATATAACCGGTCAGCTATATACTTATAATTTTTTAATTTCATATAGCTTTTTTGTTTCTTGCTTTAAAATTTCCACATGGCATCTCTGAATAGATTTCCATCTAAAACTCAAGGCAGGGTTACATTAGTGTAAAGTGGGATGACCCATGAAAAACACTTTATATATAAAAGTTTGCGGTAAGTTTAAAAAACAAAAAATAGATCAAATAAAAAATGTGTGTGTGTGTTTGTGTGCGTGTGTGTGCGTGTTTGAAAAAAAAAATGGAAACTTTTATTCAACAGACACATTAGACTGATCATAAAAATATAGCTCAAGTAAATGCTGTTGTTTTGAATGTTCTATTCATCAAAAAAAGAAGTCAAAAAGACATTTTTTTTAAACACTGATAATAAAAACAATTATTAATAAATTCATAATTTAGTAGAAATAATGACTAAGTAGCAAATCAGCTTATTATGATGATTTCTGATGGATTGTGACACTGAATGGCTGTGATATTTCACAATATTGCTGTTTTTGTTTAAACACATGAACACGAGCATAAACAAGCCTCATTAGCTGAATTTTAAGATTTTTTAAAGATATATATATATCGTATTTAACAGCTATACTAACACTGGAATGTTTTATTAATATATTAAAAATAAATAACGAAAAATAAAACACTACAAGAGAAAGCAAGCTAGCGTGCTCTGTGAAAACTAGCCCCGGTCTCTATTGTTTATTATATAGCCTATTCACGTTTGAAAGAATGGTGATGCTCTGACAGCTAAAGGAAGAGCGTTTCAATGGTCCGTTGTGAGAATACAAGCAGTAACAGCACATTACGCAACCAAGAAAAATACTCGAAGTTCTGAATTGCAAAATTTCTAAGGACCCTCTTTGGGAGGCGAACAATAGTTTAGCCAAACATCAACGCCACGCCCATGGGGTCGATGTTGCTACAAGAGTCGCGAGCCACACTTTCACGCGTGTACTGCTGCACGCGACAGGCGCGTGGGAGCCTCAAAGCTACTACCGAGAGCCGAAACCACAGCCGAGAGAAAAACGAAACGATTCGCTGCGTTCGGACATCCGAAGCCTGTTTTAATCTGCCTTCGCTAAGAATAATGCGATGAAGCGAGCTAAAACGGTTCTTGGGACAGCAATATTTTGTTATGGGCTATTTATTTTATCCCACATGTTATTGGGAAGTTTGACGCAAGAGTTTTAAAACTTAAAGAGGATTTAATGAAAGCGTCGCATACCGTTGTGCGGTTTAGAATGTAAAGTCGTTAGCTCAGAATGTTGTCAGAATGCTCGTGAATTTGAGATTCTGTCGGATACTCTTTCAAATTTCGATAGTAGATTCATTGTTTTGAATATTGTTATCAAAGATCCTAGACGACAGTAGATAGGTGGGTAAGATGTGACTCTCTGGGATCTGCTGGAGACGGGAGGGATTGTGCAGCTGCAGTGAGCTGGAACAGAACAGCAGAGGAGGCGGGACAGACACCCTGACTCCAGCCCGCAGAGAACCCGTCAACTCTGCCAACTTCACATTGTGTTCTTCCCATTATCATTGTTAGCTTTCTGACGGGAGACACAAACGTAAACGTGACTCTAAAATGTTGCATTTGAGGGTGTAAGATGTTCTTCTATAGTGAGTAGCCTGCATTTAGGCTTGTGCAGAATGCTTGTTATAAATCGTTATTAATTTGCCTTCCCTCGCTTTCAGGACGCAGTCAGTCGGTTCGTTTCGCGGAAGCCAAATTAGCTACTCTTTAGCTCCAACAGTCAACTTTTAGAAAATGTTTGGATGTTTTTGTGATAGCTTATGTAGGCTATAGCCAATTTGTCGAAATAGGCTATCTTTGATATTTTACAGGAAAGTATTGAAGCGACTATTATTGCAATGGTTAGGCTACTTCTATGTGGTCACTGAAACGTTTAAGACGCGGTTGAAATGTGTTGTACTCTACTTGCGTGTAACATTCAAACTTGTAAAATTCCACAACTTTTTATTTTCCATCCTGGCGTTTGAACGACTGGCGCTTCATCTTTTTTTTTAATCCACAATAATGCACGACTTACTGACAATGCGTTCTACGAGAAAAAAAATGTTGAGGTAACTTTGGGTTACTTTTTGTACCTTACGTTCGTTTCAAAGTCTAGATTGTTTCCAAAGGGCGAAAAGTCCTCCAAGTTAAATGTAAGCAAAGAAATGCAAATCGATGCAGGTGTGCGGGCCTCGGGGGTGACGAGCGCCGGGGCCCCATTGATCAGCTGAGAACCGGCCCCCGTCTCCATAGCAGCCGCCCGGACGGCGCCGCGAGGACGCGCTGGAGGGCCGCCGTGAATGGGTGACGTCACGGGGCAGGCGCCAGAGAGTCTGCGAGAGCGTGAGCTCGCTGTAGTGCTGCTTTGCTTTGAGCCAATTCATCACCTGTCAGGGATCGGTCAGGGTGTCATGCGAAATGTACACAGCTGTGAGAACAAAAAGGACGAGGGAGAAAATGGAGAGAGCCAGTTGCGGCAGATGCGGACGAGCCCACAATGCTCTCGTGTGTCACGTTTTGTAAGTCTTGCGCGATCGGAATTGCAAACACTAGCTAGGCTATTTAAAAACGTTCAAATGCATCGGCCTGAAGGAATCTTTCAAGTAAACCTACTTCATTTTCGAAGGAGTGATAATGAGAATGTATGAGCTGCATTCCGACACAACACGACTGCGTTCCGACGCATCTCCGCAAACATCTGTTTAGTCGGATATGCACAAGCAACCAGGAAATCTCTGTCTCCATTGTTACTTAGCATTGGTAAACAAAGAGCTTTTTTCTATTTTTGCCACCACTCTCGCTCTAGACTGCCAAAAAGGTTTCTAAAAATGGAAATATCATCCGTGTCAGGATAAAAAAAAAAAATTCTTCCCAGTTCCAAAAGAATGCATTTTCACTTCATTTGCAGTTTTCAAGTTAAAACTTAGTGTATTTTCCCAGTCAGTGATTCCTGCACGTCTGACTATCATAATGCTGTGCGCATTCTTCTGTCATCACTATTAGGCTACATATTAAACGACCCTCTTCAGGCTTAAAGACTGCTCACATAACCCCCCGCAGTCATGATGTGCACTAACAAACATAAACATTAAGGGCAC
Organism: Carassius gibelio; assembly: GCF_023724105.1. Classification (NCBI taxonomy): domain Eukaryota; kingdom Metazoa; phylum Chordata; class Actinopteri; order Cypriniformes; family Cyprinidae; genus Carassius; species Carassius gibelio. The sequence goes on along the minus strand of NC_068412.1, from coordinate 12,212,009 downwards.
ATCACCAGCTGCAGAAAGTAAAATCTTAAAAATTCTGGTAGCCTATGTCCACAAGCAAACTTCAGTGGATTTAAAATATATTTGCTGTGTCCTGAAGGAAGGACAGTGGGCACAATTTCTAAGAAAATATATTTCTGAAAATAAGGTCAAGTGGCAGCATGACCTCTAGGGAAATTTTGATACACTGTGTTTACATGGGGGGGAAGGAAAATAATAAGTACCACACTGATTATTGGAGATATTGTTTAGTTCCTGCCTTTTGATGTTTAAAGGCACTAGGTATTGTAAATCTCATAAGCTGCATTGTATTTTAAATATAGAGATATAGCCTACCCTGTTAAAATATTAAATGAGTAGCCTGTTGTAAAGGAAAGCCTAACTCATGATGTCCAGCATAACATAATCCATCTAAGCTTGTCTTGATACATTTTGACTGTTACACTAGAAACAAAAGCGGAAAATGCGTGAACAAAACCTTACACTTGCATGTCCCTAATTCTCTTGATCAGAAACAGGTACACTGATTTGAGAAATTATCCGTGGAAGCTGAAGGCAGTCAGCGCCGCCCTGAACACGCGCTTTCACTGGTTAAGAACGCGGAACAAATGGGCGGGCTTAGAACGCTCAGCACAGCGACCAATAGCGTTGAGCGAAGGCGATGACTGACGCCTACATTCCCACCAACCAGCGCGATTCAAACCAGCGCGTGAACAACCCGCCCAGCTGGGTATATATTCAGCGATGACAGCTCGCTAATCCACTGCGTTTGCTTCGACAGCCCAGCGCAAAGAGGCACTCTCGGAACACAAAAGCGACTCTTCCAACGAAACCGTTTCGTCCAGACGTGTCAACATGAAGGCAATAAGCCCAGTCAGGTCTTTCCGGAAAAGCAGCGCGAATGTGACGGAGCACAGTCTGGGAATCTCACGGAGCAAGACCCCCGTGGACGATCCCCTAAGCCTGCTGTACAACATGAACGACTGCTACTCCAAACTGAAGGAACTGGTGCCGAGTATCCCGCAGAACAAAAACGTGAGCAAAATGGAAATCCTGCAACATGTCATCGACTATATCCTGGACCTTCAGATCGCACTTGACTCAAATTCCGCAATCACCAGCCTGCATCACCCGCGAGCGGGGCAGGGGACATCCAGAACCCCCCTGACAACACTCAACACAGACATCAGCATCCTCTCATTACAGGTGAATGACCCTAGAAAGAGAGAGAGATAGATAGGTCTATGTAATTCTATTTGCATGTGCATTTTTAATTGTGTTCTATAAAGCTGCATTGATTTGTTGCATGTTTTTGTAAAAATAACCAGCCTTAATAAAATACTTAAATGGTTTTTTTTTTTTTGGTCCCTTTAGGCACCTGAGTTTCAATCAGACTTGATCACAGAGGACAGCAGGACGCTTTACCCTTAATCAGGTAAATGCTCTTGAACACACTGTTTTAATAAGCCTTGTATTATATGCTGTAAAATATATATATAAAATAAATAAAAAAAAAAAAAAAAAAAATGTGCCGTCAGAGTAGTGTTTAATTTCAAGAGTGTCTAATCAAATGTGTTCAGGACCATTGTGTCACATAGTGTGTAAAGTTGTATGAAGTGTGTAATAAGCATCAGCGGAGGTTGAAATGCATGCGTTGAGCGAAGGCAGAAGTTGTGCTCGTGTACATCTGGAGCCCAGGGTTTTGCTCAGTCTCTGAGTGTTTGGTTAAATGTTCAAACTGCGGCTTCCTCTCTGGCGCCAGGCTGTCCGGATCTCTGCCCTGTTTGCATTCTCTAAATGCGCCTCTTTCTCAATCTTTTGCAGGTGTTTGGTTAAGACACAAGAACACACAGGACCTGGGAACTGGCTTTTCCTCTGATTTCTGTTCTCAGTCTGGAGTTTTTTTTTTTTTTTTTTTTTTTCTGTAATTGAATCAAGAGACTTTTTTTCTTTTTTTTTTCTTTTGCTTCTAAAAAGGACAATCCATGTGATGTGCTATAAGTTCGGACATTGATTATTTATCTTCTAAAAAGACTTATTTGGTCCTTTCTTCAAGAGGAAGAAGCACTATATTCCCTGAGAATAGGAGGGAAACCTGTAAAAGATCACAAGGAACCTTTTCTCTGCATTGAGAAGAAGTCTTACCTTTTTTTCGTGAAGACCGTGTGAATAGGAGAAGACGTGGTTAGTTACTGTACAAAGTTTAAGTCTGTTTTTGTCAATTCTTTTGGCACACGAAGGACTGGACGTTGAAAATGAGATGATGATGAAACCTTGTGAACTCTCTCAGAGTTTTATCTTGTATAGTTGCAGAAATTGGACTGTCAGTATCTGCAAAGTGTTATGCTGTATGCTGAGACTTTTTATAAAAGTAATATTGTAAATCGTACCTTTTTTTTTTTATACAAAATAAATCAAATGCTTTATTTGACGCTGGTCTTTTATGCGTGTGTGTAAGAATGTCAGTCTGCCGGTGTTTTTCTGTATATTGACCTTGTCTTTTATATCCAGGATTCAAAAGCATGTCACTGACCCTTCACACATGCACATTCACCCACATTGATTGAAACCTGATTCAATCTTTTACATTGCCATATGGCTGTGTAAAAAAAAAAAAAAAATGCATTCATTTCAGTGCATTCATTTTTCTTAATATATAACTGTCCACAAATCATCCAGCCTATCAGTTTTTCTTGCGATTGACCTGCTTCTCTCTTCTTTTGTGGTGAAACTCAATTCTTGAAGGTGTTTGGAAGTTTGATCATTAATTGTGATCGTATCCACGGGTTTTCTCATTAGTATAATCTGTGTGGGGATGAAATGGCAGTTAAATCAACGCTTGAGCTTTTGATTTGTGGAATTCAGTTTGTTCAATAATTGACTGTAGGTTTACAGTCGGCCCATTAATGAGCGCAAAAGAATAAATCAGACCTGGATAGTGATTTTTTTTATTTATTTGATTAAATCATCAATTTTTTTAGTGTCTGCCAATTATTCAGAACTGTACACCAAATCCCCTAGACTAAAGTTTTGTCAATAAAGCTGATACATTTTCAATGTTAGCATATAAGACCAATATAAAATAAAAATAGATTTAATTTATAGTGTAGTAAGAGACGCATACATTTGAAGGAAGTCAATTTGTGGGATGTAATTCAGGAAAACTATTTAACTACACGAAAAGAAGATAATAGTGGTATGTGCACTTCTTTATTTCACATATTTCCGCAAAGTGTACATTTAAAAATTAAAGGTTGACTCTCAAACGTAGCCAAAACTCTCGATTAGTGTTGTTGATGTGAAGAGTGCGCCACCTGCTGGCAGCCAGACTTCACCTCAGTAAAAACAATGATCGTTTTCAGTTTTATGATTTGTGGGGAAAATGATTGACAGTTGGCAAGTCTCATCAAATACACATAAATGTATGCGATTTTAAAATACAAGTTTTTAAATGTTATGACTTTGGCGTGCAATCCATCAGCACACACGAACAAAAAAAGCTTAAATTTACCAGAGATTAACTTTAAATGTGTCTGATTTTAATTTTCAAATATAATGCATTATTTCAAATACAAAATCAGAACTTCTCAAAAGATTTGAAAATAATTACGTTTATTTATTTGAGAAAACACTAAGGATACTGACATACACACACAAATCAAGTCTTACAGAAACCTTCACTATTTATTTATTTTTTTTTCTTGACATAACACTGATCACAAATAGATTCAACTCATCTAAAACACTACAAGGCAAAATTCAAACAACAAGGATGACCTAAAGGTGAACCTAGGCATTCAATCACAAATAAATAACAGCTTTCACATCACCGATCACAGCAAAAACACTAGCACTAACTCTTATGTGGTTAAATCCCCACTCTACTTGATGGATTTGAATATTGTGAACCAACCTACACTAGATCTTTAATGTTAGCAACAGAGCATGAAATAACAGGATTTGCACTAAACAAATCAGAAACTACGAACAGCTTCACAGCCTCCGTTTATTACTTTTTTAGCACCACTCCAAAAACAGCAACAACGAGAGTTCTCACACTTTTACACCGCATCTTCTTATTATTTTGGTTTTGTTTTCAAGCAAAAAAAAATAATCAAACTGTCTTTAAAACAAGATGTGTAGTATAATGAGACTTGTTTTCAGATAAAACGGTATCACTTTTCGGTATCACTAAAATAAACTTAATTTTTTTTAACATTAATCAGGACATTAGGTATAATAAACGAACATTGACATTTTTTAAACACAGGTTAATATTATATAATAATTTCATGTTCATTTATAAAACGCTAATGTTAATTTATGCAACTTGAAAATTGAAAAATGAACAAAGCTGTAAAAGTATTTTTTTTATTGTGTTACCTAATGGATTTACTGATGTTTATGAATCGTACTTAGTGTACACTTTTAAGTGTAAACCATTCATTTGGGGTTTTATAAATGTTATGCTTAAATGATTTTATAACTTATTTTATTTGACTAATCGATACGCAAAACTAGCCAAAAATACTGATTAAGAAACTGCAGCGAAGGATCATTTTTAGTTTGTGTTCATCACAAAAACAAACCTAATCACAGGGTCGACACAGAAAATGTGCAGTGATGATGCCTGAATGTAGTTTCTCTGAATCATTGCAGTTGTTCGACTTTTTTACTCTAAGTTAGTAAGAAAGCTTGTTAGGCTCACAGGACACTCTCTCGCTCCTCAGCAGCGTCGGTGGCGGGACCGCTGGCCCTCTTCTGGTGGCCTCCACACAGGTTTTGGTTGGGCAGCGTGGTGGTCTCGGTGCTGGATCCTGGTCGTATAATGATGGAGGGGCAGTCGGTGGAGTCGGGCGTCTCCTGCTGGGCGCTGTTGTTGATGTTGTTGTTGAGCGCAGTATTGTCGGGTGAGCAGTTGAGGTTGCTCACAGCTGACGTGGGCCAGCTGTCCTCAGGGCTACTGCTGTCAGATGGAGCGTCGGAGCAGATGGACATCCGGGCCAAGGCCTCATCCTGAAGGTTACTCAGCCTGTGTGGTAAGACTCGCTTCTTAACCGGACTCTCAAGAACCAGCTCGATCAGATGGGCCTCCTCTTCTTTCTTCTCACCGGATTTCTCCTCCTTCTCCTGAGATGCTTCGTTCTCCTCGTCTTGCAGCGAGTGGTCGGATGAGCTCCTGCTGGACCTCACTTCAGAATCGGATGATTTCTTGTCCAACATGATGTCTGAGATGAAGCTCTTCCTTTTAGCTAAGAGGCTTAGATCTGGTTCAGCAGCCCAGGGTTCCTCTCTCAGCAGCGGGGTGGCGTCAGTCTCCTCCTCACCTGAATCTTCTTCATCACTCGGTATGCTGTGGTAAGACGGTCCCTGTCCTTTGGTCTTGCGTCTGGGTGGGATTTTAGTGGCGGACCCATGTTCTGACTTCTCATCCTCCTCTGTAATGGGATCTAGAAGAGCACCGTCTGGGACGGAGGAGAAGTCCACTATAGTGTCTGCAGGTTTGGAGCTCTTTTTGGCGAAAGGTTTGCGCCCATCTTGCCCACCTTCCTTAGTCTTCTCCTCAGAGCTGGCTGTGAGGAACTGGCCGGACAGGGCTTGAGCGGGACTCTCCAGTCCAGCAGCAGATATCTCCAGCTGGGACATGTGAGAGATGTATTCCTGGTAAGCATTGCGATACTCAGCTTGCTGCTTGTCGGTCAGCTTGCAGATGTCGTTGGATGATTCCTGAGAGTTCAGACTGGATATGCTTGGCGTCCGGTGAGTGTTGGCCTAAAGGAGAAGATCAGGTCAATTAATTGAGACAGTAGCATGAGAGAGAACATGTTAGGTGGTGTGGTAGCAAACATACAAAGCATTTCAAGCAAGAGTTTATCCAAACCCTCCAGCAGCAGTAACTGGTTGACACTCCAACATAGTAGGTTCAATGAATTTTAGAGCAAGTTTTCAAAGAGGATTCCATGCAAATTTTCCAGCGCAGATTTTGCGTTCATTTGGTCATGTGAAGTTGCTGCACTGACCAACAGAAAGCTGTGATTTTTGTGTGACCTGTGCTTCATAAATTGCTACACTATTTGCAAGTGGACGCAGTTGTAGCTACCACTGCTACACCAAACCATGTCAGAGGATTGGTTTTTGGGATTCTGTAAAAAAAATGCACGGTCTTAGACACCCCAATCTACAGGAAGTGCTAATCAACAGTAAGTTATTTTGGTCCCAATTTATATTAGGTGGACTTAACTACTATGTACTTACATTTAAGTTAATCATTTGATGCAATGCACTTATTGCATACATGCATGCTTTTACATTGTACTCATATTTGAAAAATACCTACATGTAATCATATCTGTAATCATTTCTGTAATTACATTTGTAATTACACTATTACTTACACCTTTACCCACTCCTAAACCTACCCATGCCACAAAACCTGTTCCTTACTTTCCCTCTATCCTACCTCAATAGCAGCAAAAGTGTTTTGCAATACAATATCAACAAAATAAGTACATTGTACCTAGTTAATTGTACTTATTTTGATTAGCACTACATAGATTAGCACTACATTAGCTAACATTATCAGGAATTAATCTGACCACAATAAACATGCAGTAAAAATCAGCCCTTGTCAATTACATTTTGTTTCACAAGCTCTTGATTCAATTTGATGTCATTTTGATTCATTGCAGTGTATTTCAGTTCTAAAGTTTTTTTGCAAGGCTGTTTCAGGCTGATTCAAACAGATGAAATTTTTGGAACTATTCATTAAAAGCAGCAGCACATTAGAGTATATTTTTATTTATTTTATTTGTGACTACAAAGATTACATTGTATGTTGGTTTTTGCATGCAGCCCATAAGGTCACCTAAACAGAAAGATTATTTCATGGTACACATTTCTTATTTCAACACAATTCAATTCACTCAAAAACTGATCTAGGTATTTAAAGAAAGAATCCTTTTAACACTTCATTTTTGCTTCCAGATGTTCAAACTTAGCACTTTATTCAAGAATGCATTCATTCAAGGCTGCCATATGGCTTCAGCAGACTTGGAATAAGTATCTCAGAATGTTCCATGAGAAGTTATATAGGGTTCCAGAAACACCACAGTGAATTTGAGGCAACTATCCCTTCAGTTGTGTTCCATATTTGTCTATGATTTTAAGAAAGCTAACATCTCAAATAGTACACTCTATTACTACATAGAACCATTCGCATTTGAGTGCTCCATTTATGGGAAATGTTCTGTCGCAGATAGCTTTTGCACATTTAGCCCCTCCCCTTCCTGTATATCCACACTCAGTCTTTTTCTTTTGAAGAAGTACATCATTCGTCTACTCATGATATACTACACCTCACTGCATTTTTCAGTGCGAACACACTACTTAGCCCACAAAATGGTGTAAAAATAGTGCAGAGGTATGTGAAACGAGACGCACCTAAAGTCAGTTCACCACCACCTTTCATGATGCTAATCTAAACCATTATGAGCTCTTGCTTGTGTTGCAACACCTTGCAAGTGTTAACAGATGAGTGCAGAAATAGCTATCTCTGTGTGATAGAGTGCTAGCGTGTGTGTGGTCAGCTCTTCACTTCCTCTGCCCATCCAGGTCAGAAAACACTTCGTTTATCACCCAGTAAACCACATGCTATTTTCATGCTGATGAGAGACTACTAAAAAGGAGAAGCTGCCTCTATAGCAACATAATACAACGGTCAAGAAAACGTTTGGGTAAAAAGGCACAATTACAACAAAAAAAGTGCCACGTTTTCTTTGTCTCCACGCACGCATATGTTTGCGTCAGCTTCTATGTATATAATTACGGCGTTTTGTCATGGCGTGCACCTGTGTTTATCTATAGGCTGTACTTCAGTGCTGAATGTGTTTGTGTGCACAGCAGTAGCACGCACCAGCCAGTGGGCATTGTGTTGTCTGGCGGGCTCCTCCAGCCCCACACCACTGAGCTCTTCAAAGCTTAGGTTGAGGCTGTACGTGAAGTTTTCTGGGTTGATGGACATGTCTTGTGGCGCTTCGGAGGGTCTGTGGGGTTCGAGTTGAGTCAACACGCTGCTGCCCTGCTCGTTGCACGCTCCCAATTCATCACGCAGCAGCTGGTTCTCCACATGACGCTGCTCTAGAACCTACAGCACAAATACAGCAATGTTTAAATGCATTCAACAATGAATCTTATTCATCATAGATGCATTGAGTTAAATGAGCAAACAGACAGACTGAAACTATATTCCTGTATTCTTAACTTCTAAAATGCAAATAGTATTAAAGCTATTCCTGAAAAAGATACACCATTGAAAGGTTTGGGGGCCGGTAATTCGTTCACCTAGGCTGTATTCATTTGATCGAAAATGCAGTAAAAACCAATACTGTAAAATAGTTTAGTATTCTGACATATTTTATAATTACATTTATTCATGTGACGGAAAAGCTGAGTTGTCAACAGCCATTATGTCATAATGTAAATAAACAAAATCACGTTTCATTGGCATTTATGTGAAATCGCTGAATGGCCGTAGTACTAAGTGAAACTTCTGAGGCAGCCCAGAATCACAACTAGCCCCGAGTCGTTCCATTTGGACTTGTTTCCAGCCCAAAGAATGCTACTTTCTTGTAAACGTCAAGCTATTCAGATCTTCAAGTGGACATTGAGCTCCCACTGACAATAACCCTCCTTCATCCAGGAAGCAGCCATCTTGGACCAGATGGCTGCCTGCTTGCTGGCAACAGAACATTCGTTTGTATAAGCGCAAATGGAAATCTGATCAACACAGCTACATGTGTTCCTTATTTCAACCCCATCCAGCCTTCTTCACTGTAGAGAGATTAGCTCTGTGTGCTAAACATTACAAACCACAAACAGGAAGATGACCAGTATCTGATCTGAACGTGCAGGAAAGAACATCAGCTGATGTCTTACCATGGACCTGAAGAGATGCCAGTCTCCAAAGTTCATGTTCATTTCCTTCTTGAGCTCATCAAGGTTGCATTGAGACAGAACCCGGCCGTTCACGTTGGCCTACATTTAGGATGACAGAATTTGACATAAGAACATTATGGCATTCAGCAGATAACACATTTTAGATCAATTTCATCTCGGCAGTATGTCAAAGGTTGAAACAGAGTTCACAATTGAGATTTTGAAGTATGCAGGCAAATGCTGCACAGCTGGCAGGTTGACTAATGCATGTCTAATGAAGACATCAGAAATGTCATTGCTTCCTTCAGATGTTGTCCAATGAAAAGAAAGGCCTCATTGTGAAACCTCTGTATGCACCACATGGAGCTGATAAAACTCTTTTCCCATGGATGAACATGTATTTACTGGGATGGACTCATTTACCACACCCTATGTCTCATTCCTATTTTTCACTTTTTGTGTAGAAAAAAAAACAGCTGTGGATCATTCAGCTCAGTACTACGTAAACAATGACATGCATTTTGTATGATCCCTCTTATTACTATTTTGGTAAAATAATTAAAATTTTGCAGATTCTGAAAGGGGGATGTAAACTTTTGACCTAAACTGTATTAGCTGCTATAATATCAATTGGATGTTATAATTGTTAGATAATACTTTTTCAAACATATTTCACAGTAGTCATAAAAACCCATTCGATTTGCACCTCAAATGCTTCAAAAAGAAGCAATAGGACAACAAATTGTACTGTGAAAGTGAACAGTAAAATCATATCCCAATTTTTTAACAGACTGCATGCTTTTCAATGGAACTTCCAGGTCACTTGTCCAGCACAAACCTTTTTGATTGTGCCGATGTACTGCTCCAGCATGCTGGAGTCCAGGCCCTGGATATGTCTGAGCTTCTCACACACACCATCGATGCTCAGAGAACTGAGGAGGACCTGAGATCCACTAGAGACCACAGAACCAGAGCCCTACACACACAGACAGTAACTAGTCACTCATTCCATCAGGTCATAATGCATTCTGGAATAGCAAGGCATGAGGCACTGTCAACGCCATGTGATGCAAAAGCAGTACAACTCACAGAAAAAGCAAAGCAGCAATTCAATGTCATTACAGAATAAGGAACTCTAAACAGTTATGGGTGAAGGAACAATACGTGATACATGATGGAAATTTCTGTCTGCTGAAGTCATGTATGGGAACTATCATTATAAGACTTTGTGGAGAGTAAAATGCATGTTTAATGTAAAATGCTAATGTGTAGGTGTCAAGTGTAGACAGCCACAAGATCTTTAAATTGGTCTGGATTGGTCTAAGTGGTGACCCAGTTTGTTTTGCTGTAATGGTTGATATTTGTCATGTGCACTGATCTCATTAGACCCTTCTAGTATGACGTACACTTTTAAAAATAAAAGCTTCTAAAAATTGGGTTTTGCAGTAATTCCACAGATGTGCCATTTTGGTTCCCCAAAAAGCCTTTCAGTGAACATTTCTTAAAGGATCCATTTTTAATTAGTGTAAAGAGCATTTTAATAATATAAAGAACCTTTTTGAATGAAAAGGTTCTGTGGATGGTAAAGGCTCTTTGTGGAACCAGTGATGCCAGTTAAGAACATTTATTTTCAAGAGTGTTCCACAACAAGTTATTTATAATGGAAAGAAGTTCCTTTCTCCAAAATGAAGATTGACACTCCTAATTGAGAATGTAGATAGAGTTTCAATGGTCCATTTGAGAAATAGGTGGCAGTAAAGCACTTATAAGTCTGTGATCCGCCATAAAGCAAGAAGAAGAAGAAGACGCGTCAGGCGGCGGCTGTTGAGAATGCACTCAGGACAGTTCTGACATTGCGGTGAAAATGGTACAAATACTGTTCAGTTTCTTGCACAGACTGATCATTTTGTGTATTTACACTTCAATGTATCATCATAAGCCACAGGGTTTAATTTGGTTTTGTTTGTGTATGTTTTTTTTAACTCTCAAAGCCGTGATTCCCATCCACTTACATTATATCACTGACAAACTGCAACGGTTTGAGTTAAAAATATTTGTTTATGTTCTACTAAAGAAAAAAAGTCACCTACATCTTGGATGCCCTGGGCGTAAGCAGATAAACATCAAATTATCATTTTTGGGTGAACTATCCCTTTAAGAACAGTTCACTGAAAGGTTCTTTGTGGAACACAATATGGTTCTTCTATGGCATCACTGTGAAAACCATCTTTTGGAACCTTTATTTTGGTTCTTTATGGAATCATAGATGCCATTATTATTATTTTTATTGTGCTAAACCCACTTAATTAATATTATGACGTAATGCAACAATCCTATATTAAAAATATGATTGGAAACTAGTTGCTTATTAGCATGCATATCACTATCATATTGGCTGTTAATTTCTTTTTCTGCATGACCACATTTTAGATCTCTTATCCTACCCCATACCTAAACTTAAAGGTGCTGTAGGGAACTTTTGTAAAAAGATATTTTTTACATATTTATTAAACCTGTCATCATGTCCTGACAATAGAATATGAGACAGATAATCTGTGAAAAAAATCAAGCTCCTCTGGCTCCTCCCAGTGCTCCTATTGCCATTTGCAGAAAGTCATGCGCTCCCGGTAAAAAATAACCAATCAGAGCTGCGATCAGTAACTGTGTTTGAGTTCAAAATGTAGAAAAATGTATATAATAAGCGAGTACACCATGCATCCATTTTCCAAACCATGTTTTTAGCTTGTCCTGAATCACTAGGGTGCACCTATAATAAGTTTTTATATTCGGACTATTTTAGATTGCTTCGGGGGTACCGCGGCGGAGTAACCCAGTGCCTTTGTGATTCTCCATAGACATAAACAGAGAGAAGTAGTTCCGGTTACGATGTTCTTCCACAAGACGCAAGCAGTTCTGTTTATTAACCGCTAGAGCGTCAAAAGTTCCCTACCGCAGCTTTAACAAATATTTTACCAACAGTTATCGTTTATCGAGGCAGTTAATAGTTAATATTGAGAACTGGTCTCCAAACTTAAGTATGACCGCTGTGTTCTTCATATGATGATGACTGGGCCTTTTACCTATATCTAGGTCAGTCTGCTTGGGAAACAACTATTGTGATGAGCAGTCAAAAATATCAAATATGTCCATGATTCTTTGTTCAAAAATGAGTGGTGTGGATTCTCAGCCAAGCTTGACACGTTGTGACACATGTTGTTTTCACCTTAAATCTCTATAATTCCTATTCATCAGCAGCAGGCATGTTTAATAAGAAAGAATACAAGAAATTAAAGTAAATTAGTGCCTTGAGAGGAGATTGGAGAACCCCTGCTCTCTAAAAACTCATTTGCATTCAGATTTAAACAAGAGGATGTTAAAATTGAACTTGAAACTCTGTTCTGAATATATATGATGGTGAATAAAGTTGACAAATTCACAATCTGCTCCTCACATAAATTATCATATGGCTTCAGAAGACTTAAAATATAGCGCACAGGTTGCAGGGAAGGTGTTATTGTCTTTTCTGGAGCTGGACAGCCTGTGATGTTCAGTTGTACACATACTTTTGGCCACATTGTATCTGAACAGAAATTTCACAATGATAGAGCTGGCTGCTCATTTTGTCCTGGTTTTAAGTGAAACAAGCCAAAATGAGCAGAAGCCCTGAAATTAACACAGTTAATATGAAAAGACGAAACTGAAGGGTTTAAATGTTTGTACCTGCTTCATTCGGAAGGGCTGAGATTTGATCTGGGATCGAGAAAAGGAGAGAGTACGAGAGGAAAGGAGGGATTAGGTCACATGCTTCAATCAGCAATCAATCAAATGTACACATAATGACATTATGTATGACAGATGCTTGTCTCACAGCATCCGACCTGCATGGATTTCACAGTTATGATTTCAACAAGCCAATCACATAGAGAACTTCAGATGTGGTGAATCAAAAGAACAACATTTTGTATAAAGGATGGACTAGCACGGAGTTTCAAACAGAAAAGACACATAAACGGAGAAACTTTGGATGTTTCACATAAATGGAGAGGACTTTTCATGACTACATGCCGAGAAGAAGTTGTTTAATTCCAAAACGGCACCACCCTGATGGGTGAGCGTTCGAGCCGGGCGATAAAAGTGTAATTAGCGTTAGGGGCCGGGGAGGAGGAAACAGACGTGTTCGCTGAAGGAAGCGGCTCGCTGGGCTGATAAGAGACGCCTCATTCAGTGCGCCGTCCCAGCACTGCTGATGCTAATCCAGCCAGCCTCAGATAGCAGCAGCCTTTCACACCACGCAGAACAAAGCAGCGATGGGGGGACAGACCAGAAAGCAGGTCAAATGACTGAGGCATGAAAGAGCAAAACAACAGGGCTGAAGGAAGGAGGGCAGAATATGAGGAGAGATCCCAGCGGAAGGGCTTGACTCAAGCAATGACAACGGGGGAAGAAGGACAGAGGTGCAGGAAAGGAGAATATGCTGGAGGAGCTGAGAGATGTGTAAATAAATGGTAGTCAGTGAGCATCAGTAATGGTCTATTCTGAGATCATTTTGATTGTTATGATTATTATGTTTTTGAATGAAAGAAGTCACTTATGTTATAAATGGGTGTATTTATTTGATCAGATACACAGTAAAAAAAAAACCCGTAAGAGTTTTGTTCATATTCGGAACACAAATTAAGATATTTTTGATGAAAACAGAGCTTTCTGACCCTGCCTAGACAGCAACGCAACTGACACAGAAAGGTAGTAAGGACATCATTAAAATAGTCTATGTGATATCAGCGGTGCAAGCGTATTTGTATGAAGCTACGAGAATACTTTTTGTGTGCAAAGAAAACAAAATTAAGGACTTATTCAACAATTTATTCTCTTTCAATTGAAAAAAAAAAATATTTAAATGCATAGTGGTCGTGAATGGCTGCAGAGACTGACATGGAAGATAATAAATGGAGTCATTATTTTTGTCATTTTTATTTTTGTCATTATTATTTTTGTAGCTTCATAAATTTACGGTTGAACCACTGATTACGGTCACATGGATTATTTTAACTATGTCCTCACAAACCTTCTGGGCCTTGAAAGTCTCAGTTGTGTTGCTGTCTATGGGGGTCAGAAAGCTCTCGGATTTCATCAAAAATATCTCAATTTGTATTCAAAAGATGAACTTAGGCATTTGGAACGACATGAAAAATGAATAATCAATGACATAGTTTTCATTTTTGGGTGACCTATCCATATAATTCAGTTTCAAAGTCAAATACACATTAAAAAGTCAAGAGGAAAAAGCACATTAAGCTTTAGGGTTTAAGTAGCGCAGGCAGAGACTGGACAGCTATACAAGTTGAACATGCCACTAGCATCATTAGTGTATGTGTGTGTGTGTGTGTTTGCAGGCAATAAAAGGCTCTACTGCATCTTTTATGCACAGATATAAACACAGACATACACACTGCTAAAGTTACCATAGAGGGGGATGTAGGAGAGGGAAGACCCTCATTGGAGTCCTCTCTGATTACATCCTGATGAAGGGAGACGGTAGGAATGAAAGAGGAACAACCAGAGTTACAGAACACACACCTTTAGTATGGAAAGGGGAGAGGACTGACACAGAGATTGGCATGATTTATGAGGGTTTTCCTGTAACTTCCACGAATTCTAGAAAATCTCTCAGGTCTTTAAAAGGAAATGTTATTGAAAACAAGCGTTTCCAGGCTCTTTTAGAAGTTAAAAGTTCAATCTACAAAGTAAACAGACTCTAACCAGGCAGAAATCATATTGTTATAATGTCATAACCATAAGATATTAAAATATGAGACTGAATAGTGGATTATTACTCATTTGCCATGCAAAAATGTACATACATAGAATTAAACAGCTACCGTACATTTAAGACTAAAACTAAGTGAGGAGGAAATCAAAAAAGGTTGAAACCTAAAAGCTTTTATATACATTTTCAAGAAACTTCAATGAAAATGCTACAGAACTATAAAACTGCTCTTTGAGTTTAGCGTGCAACGTTATAGTAAACCAGCCACAGGCTGTTTGTCACGAGGAGCTTAAAACAAAGCATGAAAAAAAGAGAGATACATTTAGCATCATGAGACATAAAGACATCATTGTGGCCATATAGACTGGGCACTGAAATGCATGTCTGGCTGCAGTGACTCTGAGGCGTTTAGTTATGTACTTACTAGTCCCAGACTGGGGTCCTTATAGAGTTTAGTAGCAGGGCGTGAGGGGGCGTGATGGGGGCTGCCAGGGTAATGTCGGGGCAGGTGATAAACATGATGAGGGAAGTAAGGCTATAGAGGTGAAGAGAACAGACAAATACTCAGGAATGATGAATGAGGGTCAGGGTGAGGGTCAGCGCCACATCAGGCATTCAACTAGAGGTCAAACACACATTACAGCCTAAAAACAGATTTATTAGGGCTGGGCTATATATGTATACATTGGATATTAATACTATTATTAGTGGAAGTTGTACAATTATTATTATTATTATTATTATTATTATTATTTATTATTATTATTATTATTTTATTATTATTATTACTAATTTTAATTTTTATTATTCTATTTTATTAAATATTCATAATTCAATAATAATCATAATCATCCTTTAGTTAGTAGTAAGTAGCAGTAGTAGTAAAAGTAAAATTATTATGATTATTGTGAATCATATTACTACTTATTAATAATTCTATTAGTATTTGTATTGTTATTATTATTATTATTATTAAGTTGATTATTTTATATAATAATAATAATTATTATTATTATTAATATTCATACTACTACAACTACTACTACTAACAACAATTAATAATTAAATGATGATTATTATTATTATTACTACTAATATTAAGCTTTGATATGATAAAATATGATAGAATATGATGCTATATATAATATTTATATATTTATTTATTATTAATATACAAATATTGGTATTATTAATAGCAGTAGTAAGATTAAAATCATTAATTCTATTCCTGCTACTGACTAATAATAATAATAATAATTTATGAATACTATAATAACAGTATTAGCAACATAACATTTATAAATTATTATTATTATTATTATTATTATTATTAATTATTATTATTATTGAAGCTGAATATGATCAAATATAAAATATTATATTAATAACATTGACTACTGACCAGTAATCATAATAACTTATTAATACTATATTAATATTATTAGTAACATGACTTTGTTCCTGAACCTATTTTACTACTGTATACACTTATAAGTATGTTTCAGTAACTCCATAGACTCAGATGCACTTTGCTTAACAAAGTAACAGTGTCTGTGCCTGATGTCTCACCCGGTTGTAGAAGGGATGTTGGGGTCCCGTAAGCCCACTAAAGTAGCTGCTGTGGGGTTGAGCAGCCGGCAGCACTCCCGTAGGGGCGAAAGAGCCAGGGAAAGAGCCAGTGGGAGAGCAGGCCAAAGACTGCTGCCCAAATGTGGAGTGCGGCCGTACCGAAGCATCTTGCAGGGGCAGTGTGGGATAGCTGACTCCTCCAAGGTGCATCTGCTCTCGTGCATCTCGTACATCTAAAGGGAGAAGGGGAAAACACACAGAGAGACAGAGAGAGAGAGAGTAGGAGAAAGTTAGATCCGAATCTTGGCCAGCACTTTAAAGGCATTCAAATCCTCCCACTCACGGTCGACTTCAGCCAAATGAAGCATTTATAGTAAGTTACATGTGAGAAATGTCAGGCCTCTGTGGTTTGATTCCCTTAGAAAAACACAGCATTTTCCCAACAGAAGCAGCAAATCGCAAACGCACCGGGAAGAAATAAATGGGGCTCCCAATAAAAACCGTGTTTGCGTTAGCGTCAGCGTCAAAGTCTCAAGGGCTGAAACATACGTCAGAATTTGTTTGGTTGGAAATAATATTTCTGAGTCACCCAGGCAGACCAAATAAGACTGGCCGGGTGACTCAGAAAAGGAGCCGCTCATCGGGCTTCAGTAATGTTTCATTTCCTGAGGAGAACACAATGGAGACCTTACTCATCTCTCTTGGTTCACAAAGGAACCTTTATTGCACAGGCCTTTGTCACATTGCACCAAGCAATGTCTGCTGTCTCAAAGCCCGGCCGCAGCTGACCATTATCATGTGATGTGATAATATCATCTCTCATATTTGCAATGATTTAGAGAAATCCACAGCAATATATTTAGCACTGTCTGTGCATGCACTTATCTGTAATTAGGGACACAAATAGCTAAATCTAAGAAAAGCCAGGAGACATCCTCAAAATATAAAAATGTATCTTCTGTTTATGAAATCAATTAATATATAAACACTATAAAAAGCAACAAGCTATACATTCCTTTAAATGTAAAATTTTGTCCATTAGTGTTGACTGTCAACGGAAAAGGTTCTAGTTAGTGTTTATGTAGTTAAGTTTTGGTCAATTGTAGCTTTATATTAAAACAATGTCCTTTATTTGTAGCTAGACAAACGTGTTTGTGTTGGTCTGTACCTGCGATGATCTCCCTTAGTTTGGGATCCAGGTTGACGGTACAAGGCAGGAACATCTCCACATCACGAGCAGTGAGAACAGGGGTGTGTGATGAGAGGAACACCTCGAAACTACGAATATCACCATCGATCTCCAACAGAGGCTCCACGTCTTTAGTGGTGGGGATGTTTTTAGAAATCCTGCAATGAGATAATTAACAATTAACACACAGAAACAGCAAACGTATACCAGTTTCAGAAAATCAACAGGAGTTTGAGGCTATTTACAATATTTAAAATCTGGGGGAATACAATGCAAATAAATGTACCATTAACTTTCTGGTGCTGTTCAGACATTTATTCATTTATTTATTTTACTTAATTGGAATGGTACAACATTTGGTAAAGGTTTTGGCACTTGCTAAGTGATCACAAATAAATTACAACAATCAAAAAATGTAAATGGTCCTGAAAAACAATCTGACTTGAATTATTCACGGTCAAATTGACCACATTGAAAATTAACAGGAAGTGAATATAATCTAATGGAAACATTTGGTATTGCACTCAAACAAAATCATACTGAAAGCTAATTTTTTGAGATATCAGACTTCAAAATTGCAACACAACTTGTTTAGATGTATGGCTTTAAAAAAAATAGTATTTTGTACATTTTTCATAATAATAAACTTAAACATTTATAACTTTTATATAACCTTTTTTTTTCATGCCAGCAATAATCTGCCAGGTGTCTTCTTTATAAAACGACAACAGTTAAATCTGTTCTCCAAAGCAGGGAAATTTCACCTGCACCAGAGAGTTAAATGAATATTAAATAAACAAATAAATAATATATAACTTCCTCATAAAGGCACAATGCATCCGTGCAGTGCCAGGGTAAAAACGTTGGTGGTTCATACAATAAGGCCATTTCTGACACTGTTGCTGACTAATCGATTAATATTCTGATTGATGGTCAGATTGCTTTAGTGTGTATTAAATTGGTATTTACTATTAACACTCATCAGTAACATGTAAATCTACTCTAAACTGTGGTAAACTGGCTTACTAGTCACAAGCTCACACTCTTAACCCAACTTTGTGAGCGTATGTGGTTATAGCAGTTATTTCTGCAGCACAATGTCAGGCGCTTTCAGATAAATGCCTTCCCATTGCAATTTATCTCATTGAGCGTGGGAATTCATATCAAATAAATCTGAAGATTTGTTTCTGCTGAACGCAGACATTTGCGGAACCCATATTTCTTCCTCTATCTTCTTATCTGCCCCCAGCCCACGCCTCTGTCTCTGTGCTATAAAGCTTGCTGAATCTTCTTATTGGTCTGTATGAGGGCACAGTAAGTCCTTTTTTCCATACTGATGGAGCCAGATTGCACCGTGAACAGGGTGAGCTCAGTGCTTGGCCCCGTCCCATATCACCGGTTCGAGTAATCCGATTTTAGCTGTTTAAACTGGGCAGGAGAGAGCTGACACAATGACACTCAGATGACCTGTTGCTAAACTGAGGCAGTGTAAACAAACATCTAATGTGAGACGATACACACCTGGAGGGAGCGTCCGAAACACTCAGTTTATCAATGACCTCTGACCTGATATGGCACAACTGCATCCCAACCAGATACAACAAAGCAACTCTATTCTTAGTTGGTTGTTTGGTTTCCATCTTTGCATTTACAGCCCCTCATTATAATAAACATCAAACACGAATGAGACTGGGGAAGTTGGCAAAAATTACATATCAGTGTTATTTAGTGTTACATCCATTACTAAGGATTATTTATTATAGTATTTATTCATATTTTGAATTAGCTTTTATTTTTTATATAATTAGTTTTCATTTTACTTAAAGTTTTGGTAACTTTCTGCAAACAACCTTTTGTCTATTTCGCTTTTTATTTAAAAATTATGTATAATATATTTTTTGTTTATATAGCTTTAACTCATTTTAATTTAGCTGATTTTAGTTAGTTGCCAGTCTAATTTTCTTTAATTTTATCATCTATTTATATTTTATTTTCATGTTATTTCAGTTATTATAAAAAAAGTTTAATAGTTAGTTTATTTTAATTAACAGTAACAGTAGAAAACAGAAAACTAAATGAAATTTTAACATTTATGAACTTAATGAACCATAATGAACCAAAAAAAATGGCCACAGATTGTTTAACATTTCAATGAAGTACACAAAGAAACAAAGACAGAAAGAAATACATGCATGCATACATACAACAAAATAAATGCCATTGCACACTGAGTCAGAAATGTCCGTCTGAACTTTTTGCACATTTCGAAATAAATACGAGCTCACGTTGTGTCAATCAAAGGATTTACTAAAGACATGTAGTGGCAAATTAGTGCTGAAAAGGCATGGACATTTTTTTTTGCGACTCACCTAACTGAATATTTGCATGAGTTTCCCTTTTGATCTGAAAATTAATGGGAGGAGAGTTTTTAGATGAATCGAGCAATGTCATTTACTAAGATTTGCTCTTGTCATTTCACTGGTATTTACGGCATTATTTAACACCCCAAAAAAGCATGTATTAAATCAGGTGGTAATTTGGTAGATTGCGCTGGTCATTATGGAAATGGGATGTTGCGTCAGTGTTTTTTAATGTGCACCTTGTCAGAAAATCACCCATCCCATTGGAATTATGCTCGAACACTAATTTAACGCAAAAAAAAATCAACTAACACATAAAGACACATATATGACAAATCCATCAAATTTCACAAGAAAAATCATGATGTCCTTGAACCTTCTACATACATTGTGAAAATGATGACACATGACACAAGGCTCCGCCTACAAGTAGTGACATCCTCTAATATACAAAATATATAGTTTTTCAGATGGAGAAAGGGATGTTATTGTGATTTTTTTTTTTTTTTTTTTTTATTGCCAAAAAAATTTTGGCAAAGAAATTTACCAGCAATTTCTGAGTGAAAAACAACAGGTAAAAAACTGAATTAAATGTGGAATGTTTAAGTAGAAAGACTGAAATGGTATTTTCTTGTAAATCACGCCAATAATCTTCATCAAAACCATTTTTTTCAAGATTTATCAAGATTGCACAATAATATTTTGCTGTATAACACAGTATTTTTGCTGTCTGGTTGTTTCTAGTTTAGACACAGTGTTACGGTCATTATGACCTGGACGGCAGGTTAAAATATCATCTTCCAAAAGGTTCAAGTTTAGCAGAGCGTTTAAGTAAATT
Source organism: Carassius gibelio (assembly GCF_023724105.1). Taxonomy (NCBI): domain Eukaryota; kingdom Metazoa; phylum Chordata; class Actinopteri; order Cypriniformes; family Cyprinidae; genus Carassius; species Carassius gibelio. Next base: position 12,191,355 of record NC_068412.1, on the reverse strand, counting down.
GCTTTGGTCCCATCATCCTCGGATGGCTGTATAAATAGCGATGGTCACCAAATGACTCACAATTTGAGACGTGAAGTGTGTGTGTGTTGGAGGGCAAGCGAGTGGCTGGGTGTGAGAGCAGATGTTGAAGTCATTGGACAAAGGCCCACGCTGTGCTACAGCAGGCCTGTGTGTCAGCGGGTCAGAGTCGGATGCTGTGAACAGTCAGCTGACCTTCCGCATGATGGACATTAGGTAGAGGTCTCACACTTAGGGTGGAGCTCAAGGACGTGACCAACATAAAGACAGCAAACACATGCTTGCTTTCTGCTCCACACACACACACACACACGCAGAAGTATCACTTTAAGAAGGGCTGAACAAGAGAGCCGTGCGCTGGTGAGAGAGGTTTGGTTCATTTCCCACGCACTGGATTAAGCAGAACTGGGCAGACTGTGTCTCTTCCGAATCCAGCTGGGCTTGTTTATTTGTGTGTGTGTGTATGTGTGTGTGTGAGCATGCTCACAGACAAACAGGAGCCAGTGACAACAGCCTCTCTAGAGAATCAACTTCCTCTGTCACAAGACACGCACATACTTTCCACAGCCTCTGCTTTAAAAACCTGCTTTAGAGAAGGAAGAGCATTTAATAAGGATCCAAAAAATTCAACGATTCTTCATAGCCAACTGTGACTTTGAGACATATTCAATGAATCTGTGAATTAAGGGTGTTTGCTAAGACAAGCTTAGTCTCACACTGCTAGACCTTTGACTTGCATTTGCGTCTGGTCCATATTGCAAGATTAGCCTGCATGAGTGACATTAAAAATAATAAAAGCACAGAGAAATTTAGTTTAGAAATTTATTTGGAACTATTTGGAATTATTTGGAGGTTAGATTTTTACAGACTTCAGTCAAAGAAGAATAACTTATATTTATTATTAGTAGTAGTGAGTAATATATATATATATATATATATATATATATATACAAATCTCTTTGTTTTTATTTAATTATTAAAATGTAGTTATTAATGAAACATTATTCTTAAATAATATTTATAAACTTAATTATAAATGTAATAAAAATAAATTATTAAATCATAACTGTAATAAATAACAACAATTATAATTAATTTATTATTGTGACGTACATTAATTACTATTATTATTATTATTATTAAATAATAATCATTTTTGTTTTTATTTTATTATTATAAAATGTATATTAAATAGTAATTATACATTTAACTATATTTACACTTAATAATAACAATTATGAAACATTAAATAATAATCATAATAAATAACAACAATAATAATTTTTTAATTGTTACTAACATTTATAGTTTTTATTATTATTATTATTATTAAACAATAAATTAAATTGAAGTTTGATCACAAGGAAATGTGATAAAAAATTAGAATAGATGAAAAATTGTCCAAATTAATAGATTTTTCAAGATGATAATTTATTAAAAGTGACCCTAATTAAAGAATCACCCTTACATCACTGGAAAAAGTGAAGATAAATTTTATTTAATTATAAAGCAACGAAAGGTTATATTTGTTACTTTAGATTTGTAATATAATTTAATATAATATAATATACTATATTTATTGACTGTATAATATCTCATTTATTTTTGTCTAATTAAGGTACACGTATAGTTTTTATTAATATGTTTTATTTCATTTTTATTTATTTTTTTTATATATAAAAATTTTATTTGCATTTTGTTTTGTTCTTATCCAGATTTTTATATATATATATATATATATATATATATATATATATATATATATATATATATATATATAAATATATATATATATATATATATATATATATATATATATATATATTAGGGGTGTAACGATACGCGTATTCGTATTGAACCGTTCGGTACGACGCTTTCGGTTCGGTACGCGGTACGCATTATGTATACCGAACGGTTCGTTTGAGTAATTAATTATATTTGAAAAAAAAAAAAAAAGAGAGAGAGAGAAATATAATTATATGCGTTCAACAAGGTAGCCCAATAACCCAAACAACGTAACAGGCAACGCCCCTGACACTCCCGAAGAAGAAAAAAACACCATCTTATATGTTTATGTTAGGCTACTCAGCAGGCGCTCGCTCACTCAGTACGCGCTGAAGGCTCGTTGCAAAATAGCCAATGCGTTTAACAGACTAGAAATGAGAAGATCCTCCAATAACCAACAGGTCTGGTGTTTGGGTGCACTTTGGATTCCCTTTAAGCTATAATGGTGATGGCAAGAGAGTGGTGGATAAAAAAACAACGGTATGTCGCATCTGCAACATGACAATAGGGTACACCAGCGGGAATACAAATAAATAAATAAATAAATAAACACCAGCGGTAATATCTGGGATATATGCGTCAGTACTATCTGGGAAAAGACGAAAAAAAGAAGAAACATGCACGCAGCAAACTATCCCTGCAGCATTTAGACACTATAGCTTACAGGGAATCCAACCCAAACACCAGACCTGTTGGTTATTTTAGGATCTTATATTTCTGGTCTGTTAAAGGCATTCGACATTTTGCAACGAGCCTTCAGCGCGTGCTGAGTGAGCGAGCGCCTTAGGGGCCGTTCACATATCGTGCCTAAAAACGCATGGAAAACGCTAAGCACGTCTTTCTCCTCCTTTCCAAAGCGCTTGGGCAGAAGCGCTCATGAGGCGTCTGTCTTTGCTAAGCAACAATGACGTGCTCTCTCCATGAGACGCGGAAATTTCAGCGAAGGATAAATGGATTTGCAGCTCTAAAAATCGCTTGCAGTAGCGCTGCTACTAAATTTATTTCAAAATTGCAATCCATATACAACTATGATCAGCTGTTCCTTCATCTTGGCTGAGCTCTCAACGTTGTTACGGGAAAGGATGAAGCTGATTGGTTGGTTCTTGTCACATGACCCGCGGTGCGCTTGCGGCATTCTGAAAAGTTGAGATGTTTTTACATTTTGCTGTATCTAAAACGTATCGAACCGAACCGAACCGTGACATCAGTGTATCGTATCGAACCGAACCGTGAATTTTGTGAACCGTTACACCCCTAATATATATATATATAATTCAATTTGAATCATTTAAAATAATAAATAATACACAATTGTTGTTGTATTTATTAAAATAAATTCATATTTATATTTAAATAAGTATTTTAGCTTATTAACACTGAATAATAATAATAATAATAATAATATATTAAATGATTATTATTATTTTATTATTATTAATAAATTCAATATAAATGAACATTAAACATCAAAACAAAGATCATTAATCATTTATATTTAACTTATTTATTGTTATTAAGATTGATAAGATTTAATTTGTTATAATGATGTTAAATAATAATAATAACGTTTATATACCAAAATATTTTTTTATTTCTGCTGATACGTTAATGAAAGATTTGTTTATTTGATTGAAATAGTTATTTTACGTTGAACAACGTGATTCAAATAACATTTTACATAATACTTTTTACCAAATAGCAGCACATGACAGCACTGTAACATATCAAGAGTGAAAATGTTAAGCTTACCTCTTTATGAAACTCAATATTTTTTAGCAATTTTCAAAGCCGTAATGACTACACAAATTGCACCCCAGTTTTAGTTCACAGTAGCAACTTTATATTGGACGTCCATAATGAAGGGTTTGTAATCACAGTAATCTAAATAAAGATGTTTGTCATTGACTTGTTTATGGAATACAAAAACAAACACAAACATACATTCAATAGTGTACAGGGAGCAGTTGATGAGAAAACTGCTGTATTTAATCTGGCGTGTAGTGCGACAGCGCAAACGCCCCGACACAGGCCTCGTCCAAACAAAACACCCAGACTAAAACATTCGAGGCGTCCATAAACACACCAGAATGACGATGTCATTCCAATGACTGGCTAAAACGAGACTAAGCAGACAAGGAGGAAGAGACACATCTGCAGGCCTTCGGGGGATTTTTCACTCTTAGCCAGATATCCCTACACAACACGAATCAATTTGCCGGGTCAACTGCGTCTTCATTTCAGCCTTTTGTCTTAGTCAGACTGTTTTTTTTTCCTTGTCATGTTGCCATTTTAATAAAATGATGGGAAGAACAGAGTAGGATGAGATCAGGAAATGACACAAGATGGACTCAAACTTTCATCACCCATAAGAGCACCACAGCTTTATGTGTCAGAGTTTGTGTGCTAATGACTAGAGCAAGTCATTTCATTATTTCTTATTTCAAATAAATGCCGTTCTTACATTTACATTTCGTCATTTTGCAGACACTTTTATTCAAAGCGACTTACAATTGGGAAATGTTGTGCATCTTGAGGTCCGTGTAAATACTGGTTATATCCTAACCCTAACTTTATGAGACACAGTAGGCAGCAGACAAGCTAATTCCCCCACAAACCTACTATCGCTAGTATTTGCATTCAACCATTCATACAGGCTAATCTTTTCCCAGCTGTACACATCTTCTGTTACAGCATGCTAAGAATACTATTTATAATCAATTGAAGCTGATGTAATTCTTCCACCAGAAAAAGAGATCTTTTGAAGCTGCTGGGAGAAGAAGTTGGCTTCGACATCAAGTGATTTGTTTAGCGATTACTTTTGACATTCTTGCCTTTGCTATGAGAGAAAACTGCAGAGGAAAAAATTAAGCTCCGCTGTTTAAGATACTTGCCGTTTTAAACAGTGCACACAAAGATAAAAGCACCGCAGGCATCTCAAACAATACTGCTTTTGATAGGGGCTGTGTTGCGTCATTTGGGCTTGCAACCCAATGTTTGCCACTTGAGAGGTCTCTCATTAGGTTTATCCAAATGCTAATCGATCCCAAAGCTGGCTTAGCTCTTTTTTTCTTCCTCCTCTTCTTTTTCAAAGACTCCCACACACAGCAGCTGATGGGAATCAGTATAATTTTCCCACTATTTTCCCCTGAATGTGCCACAGTTTGAGGAATGGACTTCAATTAGGCTCAAACACACTGATGCCACCCTGCCCTCCATAAGACACATAATGCCAACATACATTTATTTTCTGAGCTCCATAAAGAGAATCAATGTGCCAACCATGAAAAGAAAAACAGACGCCATCACCAGTCAAGAAGTTTTGTATGATGGGTGGATGGTGAGCTGCTAGAAGAGGCAGGATTGACTTTGGGAAATTTCATTCAGGTCCCAATTAGTTCAACATCTTTGTCACAAATCACAAATACATGAAGACAGAGATGAACTAAGAAGTGCAAGAACCCAGAGAAACCTCCAAACTGGCAGCCAAACTCTGAGAAATAAGTTAACTCATCTGTAAACAAAAGCTTCTTGCCCAGAAGCATTAAAAAAAATACTCTAATGAACTTTCATTGGATGTTTTTCCCCATTGATCAAAGATGATCGCTACCCCAGAGACGCAGCGGGACAAAATAAAACAAGAAATAAATAGATATATTTTTAGATCTAAGTCTAATGATGTTGGTTACTGGCAGGTAAAGCTTTGCCCAAAATAGATGGACTAGACAGAGTAACCTGACCAAAGTGATGGTATGTTTAAAAATAGAAACCCAAGAGACATCAAACATTTAGAACATATCCTTATGATTAATCATAATCTAATCAAAGAGTAAAAACATCTTTCAATATATATATAACTGGAGGGTCCAATAGGAGGACACACTCCAGCCCCTTCCCACACACAGTATAAGTCATAATAATCCGTAATTATGTCCCCACTGGATGCAACAAATTCCTCGTTTGTGATGGGTTTTATTGTTTTTGTCTCGTCGCGCTGGTGTTCTGACCGGGACACGCATCACGGTTGATGTATTTGGCCAATCACAATAAACTGGATAGCTGGCCAATCAGAGCACACCTCGCTTTTCAAAACGATGAGCTTTGTAAAAAATCAATGCTTTTTAGAAAGATTGGGCATAGAGGAGCAACAATAATGTAGAGTATGTGTATGTTTTTTTACTTAAACTGCATAAACACATTTCATTCCACCAAATAAACAAAATAATGTTTTTTTTAGCAATGTCCCATGACCCGTTTAATTGGATTAACAACACGGGTTATCGGAGCTTCAGCTGCTTTAGAAAGTTCATATCACAAAAAGCAGCAAGGAACCATTTAGAGCATACTACTCTTGCTTAACGTAAAAATCAGTCCCATCTGATTAAGATCATGCGGTCTTTAGTATTTGTAAGTAGGCCATCATCTTTCTGCAAAACCCTTTATAGTGCCTCCACCTAAGTTAGAGTTGCATCACACATGAATTTCAGTCTTAGCCTCAACAGTGACAGGTTATTGAGTACATCCTTTTGGTTTCACTCTAACGGTTCTCTCCTTAGATTTGCTGACACAACACCTTAGGGTTCCGGGTGACAATTTCAGTTCCCTGGAAACTGAGTGATTAATGGATAAATAATTAGCCTTGACACATGTGAGCCAGCATGATGGCCTTTCTTTTATTCAGAGTAACAGCCATGAAAGTGGACCTCATGGCACAAACCCACAATGCATCGCAGAAAGATCCAAAGAGCAACTTTAAATCCCTCTGTGCAGCCCACAACCTCTTCCCCACTTTCAAACTCATCTCATCCATCTGGAGGTCACTTTGTGCACCCAATAAATGCACTCCCTATCTTAGATTGGGCTTCTCTCCTTTGGGGAATAGATGGGGCTTTCAACAGCCTAATCATTTATAGTGCTTCTGGGCAAATAATGGCTGCACTTTTTAAATTACTAAGTTTACCTCTTCCACCAAAGAGTTCTTGAAGGATCAGGTTCACAGACAATAGGTTCCCTCCAAAGGCAGAGGAGAAAACAAATCGAGATGCTGGAGACAAGACCAGTATGTGACAAAAATACAAATCCACAGAAAAGTGAGAAGTCCCAACTCAAAGGCAAAGAGGTCTAAAAGAGCAGAATAAAGGAAGCCGTGTGCTTTTCACACAAATTATTTAAAGGTTTATTAGGCTTTTCGCATAGAGGAAATCACATAAATGTGCTTCAGAAGGCGCTTTTATCTCCCGACGTAATTGCGACTGAAATTACAATAATTGTACCAATTAAAGTAATCCTGAATGAACAGTATGTCATCTTAATGTTTCAGTACTTGGGAGAAGAGTCTGTCTAATTAGCTTCAATAGCCTGCCATGCATTCATTTCGAGTGTCATTAGTTAGAAAGTTTCGCTAAAAATCGCTTTAAATCCTGGATTTGAAGCCCAGCACTGAGAGCCGATTGTTCCCTCAATGAATAAGCCGAGCATTGTGACAGGAAGCATTGTGAGCGGGACGAGCCTTTCAGAAAGCGGAAGGGCTTCCGTGTTCTTTTTCTTTCACCGGTGAATGTCACACAGAGTCGGCTTGCCAAGAAGATGCCGAGAGGTGCGGGTGGCGTGGACGAAAGGTGAAGGGGCGTGTCCTCCTTCCTGTGCATTCACATTGAACCCCTCCAGCGACTGGTCATTATGGAGCAGGACACGCCAACTTTCCTGGTGGGTTAATTAACAAAGGCCGCTCTTGGAGTAGGAGAGGCGGGGACATATGTTAGCGGGCCAGAGCTGGCTGATAAAGGGAGGAAGGGCGGGCTGGGCATGGTACCTGGCCCACTCAGGTTCTGTCATACCATCCTGGCACAAGCCGGGCACCAGATGTCAGAGAAGAACCGGCTCGGCGGGCAACACCTCGTAACAAGCACAAAAACAAAGCAAAGTGCCATAAATAAACTCCAGGTGGACCTGACTCTGCTCAAAAAGTCCACTAGAGATCATGGCCATCAGCCACCTCAACATCTCTCTCACTCACTCGCTTTCCATTCGGACTTCCGCCTGTTTTTTGTTTTTTTATGGTAAAACAACCCAAATGTGTCTCACTATAACTAAGACATTCTCGGTCTGAAATAATGGTCGTAAAAAAGACCAAAAACAACCGTGACTCATGGTCTTTCAGAAGGGAGACCATTAAGTCCAGACTGGTCTAAAAAAAAAAACTTTACACTGAAACAGAGAATGACTTGAGTTGAATTCGGGCGGAAAGGGAATTGGCTGAGCATTTGTCTTTCAAATTGTCTAGGTATGTTGGGTTCTTTGGTGAGTGGACTTAGAGTAATTTGTAGTTTTACTCAAAATACAGAGGTGCAAACACTGGTGACCCAGTGGTTATAAGCCAGTGTACACAGAAATCCTTGTGTTTCCCCTGCTCGTCGATTTACTGTAGCCTGTCTAAACGTTAATCATAAAACAAGCTGGTGTTATTAACAGATTATACACATTCTGGTGCAGATTAAAGGGTTGGATCACCCAGGAACTGGAGAGTTGTTTCTATGCTACAAAGTTGTTACATACTAAAGTTCAAAAGCATGTTGTTTTTTTTAAATGTGTATCATCAAGAGTCTTGAAATTTTCATGATTTTGGCATTGACTACTGAAAAGTCAGTATTATGACAACCATAATCTCAAATAAATCACATTACTAAGACTAAGATTAATAAAATTAAAATAGATTTATTACTATGAGTAATAGTTCCTCTCACAAAAATTCCCCCAAATATGACATTTTGTTTCACTGGAAGATGTAAAGGAACGGAGTCATGTTTTCATTTTCTCTCACCTGAAAAATGCAAATGCACATATAATATTGCACAAGTTTTTCTTGTCCGAAATCTAAAGCACTTTGAGTTACTTTAAATCTATAAAAGGTGCAATATATATAAACTGCACAAAACTACTAAATTGTTCCTTTAACCTGTTAGTCTTAAAGAAACCCTGCATATTTTTTTAGGTTTAGGTTCATGTCTATCTAGGCACAGTTTTTTTTAGCAGGCATTTACACAAGAAATATGCATGAATATGTAAATAGAAATTGTTACAATTTGTATATTTAAAAAAAAAGGATTAAAAATCATCATGTAAGATTCTGCATAAAGAGACAGCAATCAACAATTTTTTTGTTTTTAAGTACAAAAGTATACTTTAAAGCAGTCATGAGTTTAGAAATGTAATTCCCCTTGATCTCTTGATATATAAGAGGTCATTGCACTATAAAAAATATCCTGTAAGTTTCATAACTCAAAACTTCCTTGTTAGTCCAAAAACAGCTATTATTGAAACCAAGCTGCCAAAATGAGTCAATTCATACTGGATTATTAATGTTTTTAACCAAAAACACAATTTCTTTTTTTTTGTCAGAGTAAATCACAGCAGCATCCATCTATTATTTTAATATCCAAAACTGTTATCCAATCATAGCAGTTGGCATCCTTAAACACGATCACTAATAAAGCCATGTTTTTAATGTAAAAATCTTAATAACGTTATAAGTAAACCTCAGAAAACATGACGTTCATGACCCCTTTAAAGTGCATTAAAGGAAACCAAATTTTTCAGATGCATCTTCTCTGAGAGCATTTTCCTTTGCTAACAAACTTGTTAGTACAACAGTCTTAAAGAAGGAAAGAAAGATATAGATAACAAGCCAAACTCTATAATTCTTAGTTACGACACACAAATCGTTTTTGGTGTGTCTCGCATTGTGGTGTGGGTTTTCAGGGTTATGTTGTGCAAACTGTATGAACGAAATGTGTCACAAACAAACACACACTCACACCAGAAAACACACTGTGAGGCTCAGCCTTATAATGACCTACCATGGAGCAATGTTACAAAGAGGGGATTTCGCCACTTCTCTCTTCTAGGAATCTGTGTGTGTGTGTGTGTGTTGAGAGAAGGCAGAAGGATGTAGAAAACCAAGCTAAACCGGGCAACACACCCACACACACTCCCGAGCAAATTATATCAGTCCACTGGTCTTCACACACTATCACAAGAGCGAGAACAAACGCCTAGGCCTTGTGACTCGACTGAAAATGACAGCTGACCTATGAAACTCACTCGTCTGCCACTACGTAGCTTTCTGATTGGCTCTTACATCAGTGTGGACCACACACTGACCCGTCCAGATCGCTCTGGTCAAGAGACTAACAGGCCTAAAACCCCTTCACGATGAACCAACATATAGCTTCATGGCTAATCACTGAGAAACAGCTGCTAAGATGGACACAGGTCTGCGTCTATGCCAGCCGCTGTGACTCACCCTCATTTCTATAAAAAGCGTGCAAATGCATGGCCACGTGACCTCGAGAGTGCAACAGAAGGAAGAAAAGAGCGCCAGTAAATTTGACAGTTTTTTATCTGAGCAACATCTGTGACAGATAACAGAATAGCACGGCAGGCCTCTATTTTAACATCCACAGTGAACGATTCGCTGCCGCCCACCTGCACCGAAATGCAGCGCTGGTGTGGACACGAGGAAATGAAGGGTATTTCGGGGTTTGAAAGAGGAGAAAAACGGGTGAGACGCAGCGCTAAAGGGCATCATGGCGACTGGGAAAGAAAGAGCGATGGGGAGAGAGAGAGAGCAGATGCTGACACTGAGATGCTCTGACACTTCTACAGCCCCAGGAGTCACAGCATGTTAGTGCAGTGTGACAGAGCAACCTTTAAAGGCCAAACACTGAGCATCAGCAAACCTAACGGCCTTACAGCAGCCACACACACACACACACACACACACTCGTCGAACCCTCTAGAGAGGATGCAGCAAATGTAACTGTGATGATGTGTTGCATGTTTGACGACAACAAGTAAATAAGACAATTATTAAAGAGTGACAGTCTGTTAGTCAAGCAGCGGCTGAGCAGCATTCTTTTGGTTTTGCTGTTCATATATGAAAATCCTGCTGTAAGCGGATGAAAGGAAAGATCAAAGCTTGAAATACTTCATGGTACTTCATACCCAATGAGACAACCGTGATTTATAGGAATTGTGCTGCGGACCAAAAATGAAATAGAAAGAACTGAGATTTCCTACTGCCACCTGCAGGTTGCAGGCATTATTACATTGAAACACAACAAACCAGAACAAAAGAAAATTTCCGTGCCATATGCATCGACTGAAAAAAAAAGCCACAAGGACTAAAATAATAATAACAAAAATAATCATTATTGAACTAAACTAAACAAATGAATCATGGAAATACGTAAAGGAACAGAACTAAAATAAATAGAACTAAATGAATAAATCAATAATAAAATGAATAGCATTAAAATAAAAAAAATAATAATAGATAAATAGCTAAATATTACATGAATAAATAAATAAATAGAATAGAATTAACTAACTGAAATAACATAAATTAAGATCTAAATAAATACACTAAACCAGAACAGATAAATAATAATAAAAAAACTAATAAAGATGTAAAATAAATCACTAAATACAGTATTAAGTAATTACATAAATAAATAAACAATATTAATAAATAATAATAAAGGTAAAGGTAAAATAATAAATAACTAATAATAACTAAATAAACAAGAGAAATAACTAACTGAAATGTTAGAAATAAATACATTAAACAAGAAAATAAACAACAAAAAAACATAAATAAAACTAAATAAAGTAGTAATAGAAATAACTTAATAATAGAATTAAGTAAATAAATCAATACATAAATGATAATAAAATTAATAACAGTAAAATAAGAAATAATTAAATTAATAATAGATAAATATCTAAATAAAAATATAGATATAGATAAATAAAATAAAAAAATAATATACATACTTAAGTAAATAAATAAATACCAGTAATAAATAAATGATAAAAAATAAAGAACAAAATAAATTCCCAGTTAATATTTGTATGTTATGACATTCAGAGTTTGATGTGAGGTACAGAGGACTATAAGCTGACCTCTCATAGATGGTCCTCAGTGTGACCTGCTCTGAGACTCCATCAGTTTCCTCCAGGAAGAGAATGATCCAGGATGTGCGGTACGGCCACTCCTCCGTCAGGTTGATCCAGGACGCTAGTCGGTCCCAGTTAAAAATGATCTGATTGGCTCTAAGTAGGCGACCTAACAAAAGGCACCTCATTACTGTTATATCTTTGTAAAGTCACTGCTCATGTCTTTAACACGCCACAATCAATAACTAATGTATGGAAGTATAATCGGGTCACACTGACCTGTGACTGACACTATGTTGAGCAGTCTCCTCATCGTCTGAGGGCTGATGTCACTGAACCAGTCTTCGGTGACCAGCAGCTTGGTCAGGTCGAAGGACATCTGGCGCGTGACGGAGCGCTGCATCTGTCTCCTGCGGTACGTGTCCTACACACCAATATACAGACAACTCAAGTTCAGGAGGCCTGTAGCGTCTGTGTGATTAACTGTAGGCCTCTTCTGCACGTTTTGATTTAGTATACTGTCATGTACCTGTCAGCTACAAGTGCATTGTGTTTCCACCAGATCTAATCATTCTCTTCACAGTTCAGTCTCTCTCTTTCACTAACAGACACACACATGCATAAATATTCTCTTAAGATGCAACCTTCCAATCATTGCGCAGAATAAATCATAAACGTCAAACAGTGGCCGCAGAAAGTATTTTGACATTTAAGCTACATATACAAATTACATAACAAATAGAGTTGTAGAGAAAAGCATGTGATTTATAGATGTTTTACATATATATATATATATATATATATATATATATATATATATATATATAAAAATCAGCAACTGTGACAAAATAGCATCTGCAAACAAATGATAAACGTACATCAAACATTTCCTGAAATTACTTTAAACCTACTCGTCCCAACAGCATTTTTATTGGATATATACTGCATTCAATTTGACTACAACAACAATTTAACCGACGCAAATGAAAACGTATGCATTATTAAAACCAAGAATATAAAATATATTATACAAAAATAAACTAAAATATAATGCAATATAATACAGTAAAAATAATATGCTTGAAATAATGATAATGACTATAAGAATGCAAATGTAATAATAAATATTAAAAAATAACAAAAATATTTTAGTTTAATAGAAATAAAATATAATAAAATACTATTTATTAAGTGATAATTATTTGACCACAGCAGTAAATATGCATTAACTATGAATACAAGTAAAATTAAAATAAAATAAAAACATGAAATATAATAACATCGATCAAATATTATATACTATTATTACTACTACTTCTAGAATTATTATTATTATTATTTATATTATTATTATATACAATTAAATAGTATATACATTATTATAATGAATAATAAAGATTGAAATTATAATTAATCTTTCTTAGTGCTGTCAAATGGTGGAGCTACACATTTCTCACTTGAGAGTGCATGTTGGAAATGTTGGAAGTGTTGGATCAGCACTCATCAGAAAATGACAAAGTTAATTTAAACTTTCACTGATGTTTGAGAATGAACCAGTGAAATGGCAGTTGCGGTGGGTTGTGTCTGGAGCTGCTGATTCAATGTTGCGTCTGGGCAATTTGTCCTAAGAGGTCTGCTCTTCTCTTAAAGCTTCAGCTGGTTCACTACAAGCACAATGCAGAGTCGATCACGAGCACTGCGGGGTCAGAGCTTTAAGCCCACTTTGAAGTTTTTAATGCTGAACTTGTGACTTGACTACTACTTGGAACACATGGCCATCAATAAGGTAGCCCCTTGATCCTGGATGATGGAGGGGAGACTTATGTAAAAATATGCATGATGAAATTAACTTAAGTGTATCAAACCTAGGCTCCACAAATATATATTTCACATTAACCAAGAAAATGACACTTTCAGAGCCGCCCTACTATTTCTCTTCTTTAATGACTGGAGTCTTCCACGAGCAGCTCACGAAACCCACTTAACAACTTTCCACAACAAAACGTGCAGATCAGGGGTACGGCGAGCCGGATGCTCAGCCAAGAAACAGCAGAGGCAAAACAAGAGGAGCCTGCCCCTGAAATAAAGAGGGGCCAAATAAAGGAGGCAGATAAATCAGCCAAGCAAACAAACAGCCCTCGCAGGGCGAGCAGAGGAGCCACTTAGCCTCCTGCCTCCGTGCCGCCGTGCCAGTGCTTTGTCACAGAGACCCACTGCTGCTGCACCCCGTCATTAGGCAATGGCATCTCAGCGGGAAGAGTAAACAGACATTAAATCAATTACAGACGCTCCTCGGTGGCATCCAGGGTCTCTGACAATAACCCCCCTCCAAATCACACACACACACACACAAGACCTGGACCTAACTGTCCTTTCTAACTGTGAATAAATGAGACTTACAGGCATAAAAGAGCTTGTTAGAGAGAATAAGCATGGTTAAAGCCGTTATAAATGAGTTATTAATGAGTTACTAATGAGGTAATAGCAGCCATATGGCCTTCATTGAGCTGGCCATCTTAAATCGTGCTGATGGGAAGTGGTGGGAGTGTTGGAGGCTGACTCTTACCCGGCGGTTCAGCGCTGTTTTGCTGCCCAGCCTGCCCTGCTCGCCGAGACTGTTCTGAGACAACTTCCTGTCCATGTCCTCTTGCCACGCTGCAGATGGAGAGAGTCAGACGTTCAGAGGAGTTATCCGAGCGGAAAAGATGTGCTGTTCGTCTATATAACATGCACTATACCGCAGATGATGCAGACGACAAATTGCAACATAAATCAAAGAAATCAGATTAACAGAACGCAAACATCTTGTCATACATTAAACGCATTAAAGAACAGTAAGAAGTTCAGAGGTTTTTAAACTTCTTCTTTTTTTTTTCACAAAGGATAGAAAGTCATGCAGGCTCTGAACAACGTGAAGGTGAAGAAAAGTTTTTTGAGAGCCTTGAAATGCATTTGCATAGCTAGTACAAAGAGAAAAAGTACTTCTATGGAGGTGTTTCCAAAAAATTAAATTAAATAATAAATTAAATATTAAATTAAATTAAAATAAAGTAATATAAAACAATAAATGAAATATATAATGAAATAAAATGCAACTAAATTGAAATAAAAATAATATTAAAAAATAAATTGAATTTAATCTCATATAAAAAATAAATAAATAAATAAATAAAGTATAATATAATAAATCAACACCATAAATATCTAGCAATACAAAAACAACAACAAAAAGGAATTTAGGGGATAGCACCCAAAACTATTACATTTTCTCACCCTCAAGTCATTTAAAACCCGTGCAACTTACTTTCTTCTGCTTAACCAAAATTAAAGTGAATGGGGCCTTTCAGTGTATGGACAAAAACAGTTATAAATGATGACATGAGGGAATATTTTACTCAGAATCTTTACTCTGAGAGTCAATTTTCATACCAGCTGTCCTGTCCAGTGAAGTATTTCCACCTTACTACAGCAGTATATGTATGTACTTTTCACACATTTCGTAAAAAACAAGCATATTGTAATTCAGAATTCTGCCTGTACCGACCATCAGAGCTCAGCTGATCCGCAGTGGCTGGAGTGGAAATGCAGAGTCTCTTGGCAGTGCTGAGGCCACGGCTGTTGAGGAACACGGGCAGGTGGATGATGTTTCGCATGTAGTCGTGGCCGTTGATGTTGGAGTCACGTAGCACACTGTTGAGGTTCTGGTTTATGGCCTTGATGATGATATGAGGGTCACTGGCAAAGATTGAGATGAAGGGACCTTTAGAGAAGAGCACCCGAACCTGCAAACAGAAGAGACAAGAACGTTTCCTCTTTGTTAATACGGGAACATCTGGTCTAAGTTGGAGCCTAGTGGTTAGAGCACCTTGGTTATTATAAGTTAATTTACAATTAGTCATTTAGCAATTAGTTAATGCATTAGATATCATAAGAAAACAATACAGTCTTTTTTGTAAATCAATGTGCTATACTAAACAAGTGGCCTACTTTTCTCCTCTTTCGCTCTCAGAATGAATTAAGTTACTTAGTAATAATTCTATTAGACTATCTATGTGACACAGGCCTATAGCTCAATGTCGTGGATCATGTGTATGTTTACACACAATTTAACACACCCAGACATGTACTCATTTAAACGTGCCGGGTCTTTCCCGACTAATGAAGGACACAGGGATATGTATCAGTGTCACAGGATACCGATTTGTAGACCATAGCAATCGCTGTGAAATATCTGCTGACGTTGCGTTTCTCCACGCCAATTAAATTGTGGCACGAAAAAAAATGCCATCTGCATTCATATCCGTCATTTTTCTTATAGAACATCAGCTTTAGCAACTGGAACAGTATTCAACTTGAAGGGAAAATCCAATTTGGTAATTCCTATCAAAATCCGAGACAAAAAGACCAGAATTTATAAAAGATGTGGCTAATTGTGCCACAAAGGAATGTTTGAGGGGTTTTGCAGGCTCTCTGTTAAATGGCAGATTTCATTAGCGGTGAACAGGCTGCCAACACAAGAGGATTAAACCCAAATAATGACATTTAGCTGAAGGAAATTCCATTAGTCCAGCTGGGAGAGAGGAATCTGAACTTCTGGAGCTAAACAAGCCTGAACTCTGAGCAGTGCTGCACATCCAGGAGATGTTTGAGAGGTGAATGGGCTTGTTCTTCCCACAGAGTGGACGTGAGGCACCTTGTTTGGCCATTTAGTCAAGAGCAGGAAGCCAGTGTGCTCAGACAGAATGAGGCTTTTATGTTTACAGCGGAGATGGATGGCTTGTGCCATCAAAAGCTTCTTGGCATTGGTTGAATACACCGGAAAATGTGATTCTGGCAGTAAAGAAAGATTTGTACTATTATTTGGTTATATGGGAGATGTCTGATGCAGGGTTGTGCATGGCAGTGTAAACACACACGCACCGTATCAAGCATCTGTAGCACTTTATCTTGTTCACAGGAATCCAGGCCATCGATGATGACAGCCAGTCGGGTCTGATTCTGAGTGAAGCCATCGATGGTTTTAGCCATTTTAGCCATGAGCTCCACTTCACACTTCAAAACCTGAGACAGAAAGGAAATAGATCAGCTATACAAAACAACCTGTAGTAAAATACAAAAGCCTTCGACGTTTTTAATTTTCACAAAATCAAGCAAAAAGCTGAAGGATGTCGTATCGGAAAAGACCTGCAATAAAATCTAAAACATCTGGTTCAAGTTCTGTGCTCATTAGCAATCCAAAGACTGCAAATCTCCGTTCCATTCTAAAATAAAAGAAAATAAAATAAAAACCAACTAAGATTTTATTGTGGAGCTGCACGATTCTGGATGAATTCCGAATCACAATTATTTTCTTTCAAATAGAGTTCACAATTCTCTAGTCTGAATGAATTATTTAAAATAATAATAATAATAATTAATGAAAAAATCAATGACTCACTCATAAATACCATTACTGAATGAATCAGCAGCTTTGAACAAATCTCTTGAATGAATGATTCACAGTCACTTGTCGCCATCTAAAATGTAATCAACTGTTATTTAAAGTGCCAATTTGAAGCAAAAATTTGTTTTTTTTTGCTTCATTTTGTTCACTGCGACAGACATCAGTGTTTATATCCGAACTATAAAAAAAAATTCCCAGTAATTCTTTGATTATATGAATGATAATACGTGAAGTGAAGATGTTTCATACCTAAACATGATAACTGCTCTCTCTCTGTGTCAGCGGCAGCACAAACACAGATTTAAATGTTCTGGTAAGAATAGACACAGAGGAATCGTTGCGATTTAGAAATAAGATCACAATCTTTTAACGATTACCGAATTTTTCGGACTATAAGTCGCACCTAAGTATAAGTCGCATCAGTCCAAAAATACGTCATGACGAGGAAAAAAAAACATATATAAGTCGCATTCATTTAGAACCAAGAACCAAGAGAAATGGCGAGATGGCGCTCTATGCTGGCTCTATGCTGCTCAGTGTAGTCTACAGGAGCACTGTGCAGTATAGAGCGCCCTCTCGTGTCGAGAGACGGTAATGTTTTCTATTGGTTCATTTCTCTTGGTTCATGTCAAATTAATTTTGATAAGTCGCAGGACCAGCCAAACTATGAAAAACAGTGTGACTTATAGTCTGGGAAATATGGTAATCGTGCAGCCCTAGAGGACATCCAAATCCATCTCTTCAAGACTCGCCTAGTTAGGCCTGCTAAATGAAAGTAAATGTTAAAGTCGTGACTATTACTAAGCAGATTACATATTATATCAGTATCAGTGGCTCACCTTCATGAATCCCTCACTCTTGAGCTTGTGCATGCTGTTGGCAGCGTTAAGGAGCCTCCTCCTCTGAGAGTGCAGCACAGAGTCCGTCACCCGCCACCAGGTCCGACATTTCAGCAGCACGGCCAGACCCACCACACTGGCCATGGAGATCAGAACCGCGTTCACCGTCAGGTTCTCTGCGTCCACCTTGAAGATGGCCAGCAGGGTCATGCCTGTGATCAGACAGCCCGACGTCAGCACAAAGAGCACGAAGGACGGGACACAACATGTCTTCTTCCACTTCTTTCCTGTAAAAAAAAAACACAGCTTGAAGTTAAATATTAACTAAATGTTATGTTAAATGTTATACAAATGCCATTTGTTATTAACAGAATAATTATTGACCATTTTTAATATAGAATATAGATAATAGGTAATATAGAGCTATGTATGGTACAGTTTTTGACTTAATGGGATTTCACTATTCTATAGGTGAAACTATGAGTTTCCAGAAACTATAATTTTCCAGTCAGAAGTATTATGTTCACAAACAAAAATATAACATAAATATTTATGAAAAATAGAAATATTTATGAAAAAAAGTTTTTTTACCACAGTAATAAAAAAAAAATAAAAAAATAAACTAAACAAAAAACCTCAGAAAAAATACAAATAAAACAACTAAAATAAACTAATTTAAAAATTTAATTACTAAAAATAACTTAGGGGTAAAAGAAACATTCAAAACCAAAACTAATAAAAATGACACAAACACAATAAAACTCAAACTCAACTCAAATAAAAATGTAAATACACAAAAATAATATAAATATACAAAATATATTAAAAATCTAAAAAAAATAAAAAGCTAAATCAAAATATTAGTAAATATTATAAAAGTATATTAATAATACTAAAATAGCACTGGTTTAAGACAAACTCTACTTTACACAATGCCTAACCTTTAACCATGATAGAAAATGATGTAACAGAGTCTTGTGTTTTTTTATTGTTGTAGAAAACAATTCAGAAAGGAAAAATTAACTAATCAAAAAAACGGAGAATGTTTTTCGATATTTTCCTGTTCTCGAGGTTCATATTGCATATTCAGCTAACACACCTTGAGTTTCATCATTCTTGAAGACCCTAAAAAGTCTGGTGGCCAAGAAGCCGAACTCTCTCTCACAGGCATCGGACAGCGTAGCTATCATTTCAGCCATGGACGTCTCCCCTCCCACACTCGACAGACGGTTATAGTCCGTGAACAGAAACCTGGACAGATGGAGAACAAAAAAAGACTGACTGGAAATGAGCATCACACATGTGCGTGTTTCAACAGAATGTGCAGGTAATCCAATGTCACGAAGAGAATGCTCACAGCATTAATGCATCCTGCCTCCAAAGCATCTTTATACAGTTTACATCTTTATCTTGTTTTATTTCAACTTTGCATAAGAATAAAAAACCCATTAAACATCAGTGTAAAGTAGTTGGATGTGTTTGGTGAAGGGTGCAGTATTCTGAGGGCTCTACCTGACAGGCAGGGCTTTGGTGGTCTGCTCTGGAAGCTCGGGGGGATTGACGAACATGAGTTTGAGGAGAAGCTCCAGGTAGCCGATGTGGCGGGCCAGTCTGGTGCTGAGGACCCAGGCCCAACTCCAACCCTCCCCTCCTTTTCTCCCCCCAAAGTACACCAGCACTGCATACACCATTCAAAAACACAGGAGACGGAGATGGTGCACGGTCACGCTTTGACATGAACCGAACCAGAAGTTTGCGAGAATTTACAACAAGATAAATGTAGAACAGGCAATGCATGAGATTCTGAAGAACAATGCTGCACTCTGGTGGACACATTTATATGTACGGTTCAGTGCCTCTTGGTAACCAAAGATGAACTGGCATATTACTGAACAAGTGGGACAAAATGTAACATGAATCAGCAATAAAAAGTTGAGTACTAATCTGAATCTTGAAGCTTTTAGTGTCCATAATTACAATAGTAATGAGATGAATAATGATAATCAAGCGTATAAGGCATATATAAATACAAAATCACCATAAATGTAACTAAATAATAAATATTATTTTGATAATTAGGGTCCAAATCCTTGACTTTTATTTTTAATTTCTCTACCTCTTTGCTGCACTAAAATCACTACAATTATTTTATAGGCAATGACTAGACACTTACATAACATATTTCATGTATTCATGATTTGAATTTTTTTTTGCAATAAAAATAACTACTACTACTATTAGTAATATTTCAATGATATCATTATTTGTTATTCATTTTATTGAAATTTCATTATTTGCAGTTTTTGAAAGAACAACAGTTATTATTTGAATTTATTAAAAAATAAAGTGATTAATAGTAATATATCATTCAATAAAATGAAAAAAAAAACAATATCTATAGCAATAAATAGTATATTTATTAATATTGTCATTATTCTTTGCATAAGGTATTCTTTGCAAGTATTTCTTACTGAAATTTTTATTTTTTGTATTTATTATTTTTATGATTTTTTATTAAATGTATCGCTGTGATTTGTGGTTCTACTCTATAACTGACTTGTAGTTTACATGTTTTTTATTTCCTGTATTATTGTGGTTTACTTTAAAGTTGCCGTTGTCCTTCTCTGTTGAATGTTGCGCTGTGTTTCCAAGAGAACTGTACTACTTTTTTTTTAAATGCTTGGCCTGTAATCAGAGGCATGACATTAAATTTGACAATTTCTCACCAAAGAAGATGTACATTAGGGCGAGCAGGCTGAGGGCCACAGCGATGGCCAGTTTAGTGTCGACAGCAAAGCCGAGGACCAGAGCCACAGATCCACAGAGAAGCAGAGTCAAAACCACCACCAACCACGAGAACTGGAACAACGGCTCCACCTGCTGCCCGGCGAACGTCTTCATCTCATCTGAAACAGTAAAAAAACACCCTCAGATCTCATTCAGATCCAGTAAGGCCCTTCAGATTTTCAGTAGTCATTTCTGGCTCATACCCTCCAGTTTCTTAAGCAGGAAGGACTTGCCGCTGCCCCACTGGGCGTAAAGCCCCACGCAGATGGGCGGCTGCATGGTGGGCTCACTCAGGATGTCCGCCAGAGCGCTGCTGTACAGGTCATAACCCAGCATGTCACCGTCACACTCAGAGGGAGACAGGTGCTCTGGGGAGGAACACATCAGAAGTATTGAGACAGACATGTTACAGTGCAAACAAGGTCTGTTTGAAGAAATACTCACTGGCTCCAAATATCTGGGTGAGGATGCTCTTCTGATGAGTGCAGTCGATGTTGTAGGGCGTCTCTCCTTCTTTATTGGGCCGGTAGAGCAGACGGCCGTCTTTAGGGTTCCTCAAGAGCAGCTCGGCCAGTTTGCGGCTTCTCCCACGAATGGCAATATGCAGAGCTGTGTCACCTTTCTGAGAAGATGACATTATATTTTTAGAGAATGTTCAAATGCAGGAGTTCACTATATTGAATAGTAGTGAGTAAATATATGCACACAATACCGTTCAAAAGTTTAGGTTCATTCATTCATTCATTTATTATATAACATGTATTTTAAATGGTTATAACATTTCACAATAGCACTGCTTTTAATGTATTTTTGACTAATAAATGCAGCTTAGGTTAGCATTTGTTTAAGACACTTCTTTCAAAAACATAATATATATGTATACTGATATATCTAACGGACCCCAAACTTAAAAAAATATGTATGTGTGTGTGTGTGTGTGTGTGTTTATGGCTTCGGTGACTGTATTAAGACAATAATAAAGACATGTCAAACTGAAAATGCTCAGAAAACTTCATGGTTTTACCTTGTCCACTGCTGACACTTTGGCACCTTTGTCCAAAAGAAGCTCAACTATTTCCATGTTTCTCATCTTGGTAGCTTTTATTAGAGGAGTCTCTCCATCCTGACACATTAACACAAAGCACATGTATGTAGACATCTTTCACTACTGTACTGTTACAATCATAATGATGTGTTTCACATGGGATCACAAGGCAGAATCCAATGAAAATCAGCTATTTACCTTGGTGTAGGCCTCAGTGTCAGGGTTGCACTGCAGAATGTCTCGAACCATGGTTGCATTGCTCTTCTCCACAGCCCAGTACAGGGCGGTCTTACTGTCCTATAATAAAGAATTAAATAACACAGGGTCACAGTGACATCTGCTTCCTTAATCACATGGAGTTTAATAACAGGTTTCTAATTTGAGGGGAAAAGGGCATCAAAACAAAGAGGCCGTTCTGTATAGATTAGCATTCGGGACAGTGTGCTGATGGATTTAGGAGACTGAAATGGAGAGCTGGCGGTGTGGTGGAGACGCCGTTACCTGGCCTTTGACATCAATATCAGCATATTTATTAAGCAAAGCTCGGACGATCTCCACATGACCTCCTCTGACGGCTCCGATAAGCACAGTATCACCACTCTGAGACACAAAAACACAAACAAGATTAATGGGAATTCCGGGATTCCTTAAATACTAACAACCCAAGGTTAAATAAGCTATGCATGAGAGGCCTTACCCGATCAGGGATGTTGACGTATGTGCCCGCGTCCAGCAGGTCTTGGACAATCTCAGTGTAGCCCTCTATGGCAGCGATCATCAGCGCAGTGTTTCCGTCTTTATCAGTCATGTTCATGTTGGGGTTTCTCTTCAGCAGCTCCTTCACCACCTCAGGGAAACCACCTCGCACGGCCACTATGAGCGCAGTCATCGAGTTCTACAGGAGAGAGATCATACTGGGACATTAGGCTGCAACATACAATCTTTCAGGTGTTCGGTTTAGTGACTTTATTGCGTCAGCACATTTAGTGCATCTGAAAAATTTGAATTTGAACAATGCAAAGGACGAATCACAATTTAATAAGCACAATAGTTTTAAGAAAACGTGTTTACCGCTCCCTCCTGGTCCACATTGGCCCCGTTCTCCAGCAGATGCATCACACAGTCATAATGGCCCTTCCTGGCTGCCCAGATCAAGGGTGTGGTGCCATACTGACAACGACAGGCAAAAACTACAAAGTGATTACTAAAATCTCTATTAATTAATTAATTTGCATGTGCATACTGTTGTACTTGTACAAAAACTGGGTAATAACTATGTACCAACCCTGAAACTACCCCTAAACCATATAGTTACCTTATATTACATAGTGCATTCTTAGTTAGGTACACTGTAAGTACAGATAAGTGTGCATCCTGTAAAATGAAGTGCAACCATTCATAGAATCCCGATCTTTGATTGTTAAAGACCTTCGTTCATCTTCAGAACACAACTTAAGATATTTTTGATGAAATCCGAGAGCTTTCTGACCTTCGAAAGTTAGCAATGCAACTACAACGTTCAAGGCCCAAAAATGTAGGGGGACATCATTAAAATAGTCCATGTGACATTAATCTCTTTTCTTCGAATTATAGGCCATAAAAGTCCATATAGTCCATAATCCATAAAAGCAATCTGCAGGTTTATGACATTATAAAAAAATAACTAATTAACCTCTATAGACCATGTACTACAGGGATTTTAGTAAGATTTGTCATTTTTTTCTACTTTCTTTTTGCAATTACTTATTATTTACATTACTGTTCAAAAGTTTGAGGTCAGTAATATTTTCTTTAAGTTTTTTAAAAGAAGTCTAATTCATTTGATCACAAATATATTTAAAAACATTAATACTGTGAAATATTTTTACAATTTAAAATAACATTTATTCATGTGATGACAGCTAAAACTCAGCATTATTAACAGAAATCATTCTTATATGCTGCTTTGGTGCTCAAGAAACATTTCTTCTAATTATCAGTGTTGAAAACAGTTCAATGTACTCCTCGCTGTTTTTGTGGAATTTTATTTATTTATTTTTTTTGGCAGGATTCTCTGATGAACAGAAAGTCCAAAAGCACAGGATTCATTTGAAATAGAAATCTTGGGAGGCACTTTTTATCATTGCAATGTGATGTGTCCTTGCTAAAAAAAAATAACAATAATCATATTGACCTCAAATTTTGAGCGGTAGTATATATTATTTATTGGTCTCATGTGGAAACTGTTGACTCAGGCTTTTTAGTCCACCAGCAGTGTTTACGAGTCTATGAAAGCTCAGCGATGCTTGAGATGGGAGTGATAAGGCACCTTGTCAGAGCAGTTGACTTTGGCTCCATGCTGAAGCAGCAGCTGAACGATCTCTGCATGGCCTCTTCCTGCCGCCCATATGATGGGGTAAACACTGTACTACTGGGACAGACATAAAGCAATTACACACCACAGAAATACTCAAGCCTAGAGATAATAGGGCCACATTTTCACCTACACCTCAAACAGAGTTTCTAATGTACAATAAATGCTTGTACATAGAACAGGAAAGGGCTCTGCAGACCTGTCCAGTGATGTTCGGGTTTGCTCCCTTCTCCAGCAGTAGATGTGCCACCTCCACACGACCCTTATAAGCGGCCCACATGAGCGCGCTCCAGCCCCCCTGCACACAAACATATCAAGGTCATTATATTCCCACATGACGGCCCTTAGGAGTAATCTCACGGTCACAGGACTGTGTGGATAAACACATTTTCCCTGAGTCAGGGAGTGACTCAAGCTATCAGTTGTCTCTCATCTTCAATATTTGTTATTATAAGCTTTAGCTGCTACCCAGGCGGCATTTATGGGCAACACAAACACGTTCAGACATTCCATTTTCAATGTGTAAATACACCCGAAAATCTAAACAGGCAGCTCACAGCTGTCATAGGGTATGCATGAGCACAGCATGACACCATATATCCAAGAACTACACAGAACTGCTGATCTTAAAAACAGAGTATCACGTATCACATGTTCCAGCAAGGTAGGAATGAAATGAAACCAAATAGGATGGTTGAGGATCCTAATTTCAAGACTAGGGCTTTGAATTTAACATTTACTGTGAATGATTATTTCATAAACAAATTAACAAAATACATAAATGAATATATTAATACACAAATTCAATTTATATTTGTACTTTTTATACTGCCACGCACACACACACAAACACACAAACACACATACTGTACACACCCACACACACACACACACACACACATTTATATTATTGTGAAATTCAATTGATTCATAAAAATGTACCAAGAAAATACCATATATACCAAGTACATTCACATGTATATACATTAATAATTATTCATTTATGTCATGTATTTTATATTTTTGTATATTATCTAATTAGTTTTCAGATTTTTTAATTCACAAATAGTAAAAAATAACATTTAATAATTGTATTAATAATTTTTTTAATGTAATACATTTAATAAATGTTTTTTTTTAAATATATAAATAATAAAATATATTATAATATATGTGTTTGTGTGTGTGTGTAATTTTTTTTTTTTTTTTAAGTTTAATTGATTGAGACATATTAACATACTGCAAAACTGAAAATGAAAAACCTTAAACAATTTTCAAGGAGGTAAAGAAGAACTTTGCATCATCTACAATGATAAATTCAAAAACAATGGTTGATCTAAGCGTAACTAGCTGCTGTGAGGCAGCTCCTTTCTTACCATGTCGCGATGCTCCACGTTGGCATTGTTCTCCAGGAGTTCCTTCACCACTTCAGTGTGTCCCTCTTTAGCAGCTGAAATCAGTGCTGTCCAGCAATCCTGAGACAAGTGGGGAAAAAACACCCTTGTTTAGTTACATGGACATCATCATCCTCCCAGGAAGAGCTAAAGATCTTGTGTTTGGATGATGTTTGTGGGGTTTCAGATCATACCAGCTGGTCGTACCAGGTGGTCATAGTGAAGGTTCTTCTGTCACCAGAAAGGTTGTATACTATACTGTGTATCTGCTGGAGTGAAAAGCTCCAAGTGTCTGTGTGTGTAAACCTCCTCATCTAGTCATTTACAAAATGACAGTACAGGGTACCAATTATTTTGATTCTACGCCCCACCCACACCTATGAAATCATACATCTGGCTGAAGAACCGCAGTCTACCAAAGCAGACAGAGATACCAACAAGGACAACAGATTTAAAAAAGATATAAAAAAAACAACCAAAATAAAAGGTATAGATTTAAATCATGATGGATAGATCTAAGACATCCTTGCTCGTCATTGACCCTTTTGTAAAAGAGTGAAGGAGGACGGATGTGTGACTCACAGTCACTGTTTTTTCGTGAAAAATGAAAATCATATCATCCTGTTTCGAAACCTAGTGCGAGTTTATGTTTTACCACATGATAACATTTATGCTAGGATATCTAATGTTGTGTGGCTCTGCTGCACTTTTTTTACAGAGCTACTCACAATATCATCCAAGTTGACATTTGCTCCCCTCCGGATGAGCTCCTGCACGATCTGTAGACTGCCCTGCTCTGAGGCCAGCATGAGAGCAGTCTGGCCGTTCTACAGCAGAACACAGAAGTTAGCACATAGCAGTCATGGGGAAGCTAATTTAAAAGAAATATTCAGAATAAATTCCAACGTAATGTTTATGTACCGCGTGCTGTCAGTTACCAAAGACAATAGTTGCAGCTCGTTCCTCAGTGTGTATAAATGAACTAGAAACATATTTACAGTAAATACACAGTTTCCACAGTTTAACCGTAACGCTTAAGCATTAGACGCATCATGAAAGTGGTGTGACAGAACCGATTTTACAACTCTCTGTGTAGTGATCAAACATCCAAACTCAAATCAGTTAATTATTATTATTACTATTTTTAATCTGGTTGCTTTCACTTGGTATTCATAAACGGTTAGCACCCTTCATTCAAAAGGCTCTAGAAGACACCAGAACTTTTACACAAAGAAAAAAAAAACAATTCTCAATTCTCTTTATAGTTCAAGCAGTTTAAAAAAGTACAGTATAATTACTTTTTTAATAAAAGCTCAATATTTATTCAACAATAATTGTATTACAACAGTAATACATTTCTTGTTTTGATAATTTGTATTTAATAGTATTAATCATAGTTCAACCATATTTTAATAATAATTAATGCTGTCAAACAATTAATCACATCCTACATAAAAGTTTTTGTTTACATAATATGTGTGTGTGTGTGTGTGTACTGTGTATATTTATTATGTATATATATACACACACTTACATCAGCATATATTTTGGAAATATTTACATGCATATACATTTCTCTATTTAAATATATATATATATATATATATATATATATATATATATATATATATATATATGTAGTATATAAACATAACATATCTTAATATATGCATGCATGTGTTTGTATTTATATATACATAAAAGTATACACAGCACAAAACAAAAATGTTTATTTCGGATGTGTTTAATCGTGATTAATCGCTTGACAGCACTAATAATAATACACTATTACTATTTTTTAATAGTCATACTGATATATAATAAACAAATAATTGTTTTGACAAAATTGTGTAGCTTCACAGACCATTAGTTTTAAGGGGATAAAAAAATGAAAAGGGGGTTTTAAGCATCAAAAAAAAAAAAAAAAAAAAAACGTTTATTGCAGACATACATTTGAATGTATACTATTATTTTATTTTTTTTAAATCATATGCATTTCCTATGATTTACAGAAGACCACACTAAAATATTCAGTGTAACATTAGTTCATATACCAAAAAATCTTGTCAGGCATGTTATTAAAAAAAAGAAAAGAAGAAAAAAAATCATTAGATAATGACATAAATATAATCACAGGATCACCTCTTCACCTAATCATCTTTTTTTTCTTTTTTTCTTTTTTTTTACGAAATGTTTTTTTTTTTTTTTTTATTGCATTTATTTTGGCAAAATCACAATAAATAAAAAATGTCCCCACTCATCATTCAACACAAAGCACATTATAGTGTCTACTTGTGTTTGAATTAACTAATTTTCATGCATTCAAATTAATTAATCATTTAATTCACTTACTACATAATTTATGATGAATGAGCAAACAATCAAGTGGTTTTGGACACAGCATTAATGTGTAAAGAGTAATGCCTCTAATGCTATATATCTTAAAATAAATCTAACATGCTGCAACAAACAAATCTGTTTTCAACACTTGAAAAATAGTAATGCACACAGCCAGTCCTAAAGATCATATTTAAAAAAGAAATCAATATGCAGTGTGAATGACCTCCCAGCTGAAAACAACACAGAATAATGCTTTAAGGGTTCCTGCACACTCACTTCACTTCTGGTGTCCACCTCTCTGTACTTGTCCAGATGAGCTTTGATGGCCGAAAGGTTTTCCTCCTCCACATAGCTGAAGAGACTCTGGGTGGTCAGAGAGCTCATCTTCAGAGAGCTGCTCACGTCCATGGCTGTGTTATGAACTCCACTGGAGAACGTGGAAGAGAGCAGGAGAGATACATCATTAAATGAAAATCTCCTCTGTTCAGGCATTACAAGCTCCTGAAGCAGAAGTACAGATGTGGAATAACAAGACAGACAGTAACAAGCCCAGTCTTGCTGGATTGCACAAACCGTTGAGTTAATGATGAACCCTATGCTAACTGAACAGACAGTAGGCGACTACCTTATCAATATCGATTAGGATAAAGCCTCATGATGTGAAGTTAAAAGCCTGTAATGCTGTCTGAACAATAAACAGGAACTACACCAGTGTTCATTGGGGTGATTACACACACACACACACACACACTTATACTAAGTTGTTATGTTGAAGGGATAGTTTTTAATGGTCCTTAAAAGGGAAAGCATTTTAAGCAAACTAACAAGGCTTAAGCTTTGCCCCAGAAAAGAGCACTTTACTCCAAGTTCAGTCATTAAACACAAAAGTGTGTGTCCACAAACTTTACTTTTTGTCAAAAAGTCACATTTGGAATTGTGTGTTTAAAGAATAGATCTAAAATGTAGGGAACCATAGAAAAGATGCTATTCATTTAAAATATTAAATCACTGAATTACACTAGATAATTCCAAATGATGATGATTTGAGGTAGTCATCTTACCACAAAGATCTAACTTTTAATATTTCACTTTAAAGTTGGGTTTTCTACCATAACAATGATTGACTGTGTACACAAATCCCCCGTTAATGAACACAAAACTGAATTCTAAATCCTTACTTCAGTATCTTTTGACAGAAAATTAAATAATTTAACCTTAAGACTATTAATATTTTTGATACAAAAATTCTGGCATTCTTAACATATGTCAGGCACAACTATTAAAGCATATCTATTCTATAAATGTACTGAGATGAGATTATGTGACATATGTTTAAAGTTTGTGTTTGTGTGTGTGTGTGTTTGTTCGGGGGAGGGGGTCACACTTAAAACTTAAAACTGTATCAATGACACTGCATTTAATATTAAATATAAAATCATGTGACATCTGCAAACAACAACAACAAAAAAGGATTTGCATTTGCCGAACCCTTTATAAGAAGTGAATTAGGCCTAAATAACATTGTGCATAAACTGTTACAAAACCACACAAACACTAAATGATGCAAGACATTTCCTCACAGCTAACTTTCTGAGCCATTTTTTTTTTTTTTTTTTTGACATTTTAGTGGATTTATGAAGTGTGTAGTCCTCCAGTTCACACAGGTGTCCCGTCCGAGTAACCACAGGTGTAGTTCAGCACCATAAAACAAGAACATGATCCACTGACGTTTGACAATGACACACTTTTGTCTTAATTTCAAACAGTTAATGTAATGCCTTATAACTGAAATTTGTATTATTTATATATATACAGTTATGCTTTTAAAAGCATCCTTTTGTCATCTGTCTTCAAATTTACAATAATAATGATACAAGGTTTGATATGTTGCTATATAAAGCAAAGACATTCGTATATTTTAAGCATCTGTTTCCAAATACTTATCAGGGCCAGTAATTTAGACAGATTTAACTGTTAAGCTGTACTATAATATGCACATAAAACACTATAATGATGCTTTCAAACAATGTAAATAAGGCCAACTGCAAGTACTTTTTTTCCAGGGCCATTTTGCCAACTCAGCAGCCCAGTACAACCCTTCACATATGAAAGCCAGTCACCAAAAGCTGCTTCCAGCTGACAGCGTGCCAACCAGCGGGGTTACAACAAATACAAGTCTTATTCATAAACTTCAGTATCTCAAAGCAGAGATAAAGGTGACAGATCCGGTAATGCAAGACATCCGCTCCAATCAGCCTTTGTTCATCTCTGAACTGCTGACACACCCTTGAAAGCATCCCAGCAGCCCTCCAGAGAGATCACACAAAAGAGACAGCCAATCACAGGGACACCCTCAGCCAAATATTGACCGAGCAAGGTTCACCCCCTCTCTCAGTCCCAATACACAAAGACTAGTGAAAATAACCCGTTCATAACAGATAATCCATATACAATCCATTTACACAAACATCATTCTTCACACTCATTAGTCTGCTGACTCACCTTAAGCCAGAAGTCCCTGTTAGCTGGGTTTCAAAAGCTTCTCTATCCTTTTGCAGTTGATACTCCACTCACACTGTCACTCAGACAGTGTACTAACAAGCCGACCGGGGCTCTGCCTGTCACTCCAGGAGCTCATGAATAATGCAAGAGGAAGTGTGAGACCCCGCCTTTCTTTGGCGTGATGCCCAATGCACACATGTGCTGTGAATCCTACTACAGCAGAGCTTCACTCATTAATATTAAGGAAATCTGACGTTATTGTTGAAGCCTTCTGAAAGGTCCAGCCCACATGAGACACGCCTTCGATAAAGGGTGTGTATTAGCGTACACGACTTTGATAAGTATTGTACTTATTAGTAACTAAATAAACTAAAAGTTCTTTATAAATGTTTGTGAAAGGTCACTGGGCTAAGGAAGCACATATGGATTTCCTATTAGAGTGAAGCAAACAGCACTACATCAGTCTCTAAATATAGTAATGTAGAAATGGAGTTCTAATAATAGATATGATTTTCATACTTTGTAAAGCCAACGATCCCTTAAAGAAAGAGCGAGTGTTTGCAGGGAGTGACTGTTTGTCTGAAATTAAGTACTGATCTTTTTTTATTATATTTTTTTCTCAGTAAAACGAACTTGCCATAAATAATGGTAGTAAAGTAACTTTTGAAATGGGAATATGATTATTTTGCAATATGAATAAAACATATTACAAAACATAAAAACATATATTTTTCATGAACCCCCATATATATAAAAGTATATATATATTTTTTTTTTTGGAAACATATTGTCAAATAGATAGTTGTTGTATTTTGATTTATTTTACTACAATGGATTCAAAGACGAATAAACAATTGCAATTATTTTAAAATATACTTATTATTATGATGTTCTATAACTGATGGTGTCTTTGGTGTCTCATTTGGAGTCTGAGTTATAAATGTATTTACAACAACAACCACAACAATATAAAACAACAATAATAATGATTTAACAATAATAATAATAGTAGTAGTAGTTTGTTATTAATAACAATGCTATAAATGTTATGATCTAAATGGTCAGAAATGGAATTTTGTTCTGAGATCAAACAATACCTGCACCCTATAATACAGGGACTGCGGACCCCCTATAGATATTTTTGTCTTACTAGGTTATAAATATCATCAACGGCAAAATATAATTTTTTACTTTTAGCATAGAATAGAACTAATATAATATTAGTCACTTAAAAAAAATCACACATTATTATTTTGCTTTCTTAAAAAAATATATAATTAATGACATATATAGATTTAAATATTTATATACAGGTTTAACACAGCAAAAAAAAAATTGTTGTTGTTTTCTAAAGACGGTTGAGTTAGATCTGGTTTGGGACTCGCTGCTCTGAGGGTCGGTCTCCAGAGTGTGGCACAAAGGAACAGCGGTAAACAAGTTCACACCAGCACCGCGAAAAATCACTTCTGGAAGCAGCTCAAACCTATTTGCCCACCGTATTAAAAGTGTAAAGAGAATCCGAGCATAGCTAATTGTATCTGTAAAAGACAGCAGCATCGTCCACACGTGTTTACAAACAGACCTTAATAAGTTCCATGTCCGCAACAAAAGCTGCTTGTGGAGTGAAGGAAGCGCTCGTGTGTGCTGACAGCCGGAGCTCAACTGTGTGTGTCCACTGTTCTCTCTTTTAACACACCAACAGTGTCTCAAAGATACTTTAACCTTCTTTAAAAATAATTAAAATCTTCCTTTCACAAATTGGCATGAATTCACGTCTTAATAAAAACACGTGTCAGTTTGTTTACATAATTAAAATCGAAAACTTGTAAGTTAAGTTACATCTCCCTCCCAGAGAAAAACAAGTTATCCGATATAATTCACATAACTTTGTAGCTTACCATAACCTTTCTGTCTGGAGGCAGTCTTGCGTTACAGCACAGCCATTTTGTGTGAACAGGGGTGTGGAAGAAATTAAAATTAACTACACATGACCACACCAACAGTGCGCAAACCACGCCCAGTACAGGACAAGGCCACGCCCATGTGTCGACAGACTGTACCTGACTTATATGTATTAACAAAACATTGAATATCTATCTATCATCTGAAATGTCACAGTATTGTATAGATATTTTTATTCATCCAGTGTCATATCTCTGCTGTAAACCATTGTTGCATTACCCATAGGAAAACCAATAAACACTCAGACGAATACCGGGAAGGAAAATACGGTTTATTTATTTTGAGACTATCATCATGGTAGTGGAATTCATTTTTAATGTCAAATCCTTTAATCAAAGGACAACTCGTTGGCTTGGTACAACTTCAGAGCCCTCAGTTTGTCAAACAATTCAAATGCTGGGTAAGTGTCACATCTCAGATTATGATTATTACAGAAAATAAAAAGAGGCTGTGCTTGTTCTCTGGACAGTTCTCGATCCAAGTACATGTGCACAGACAACCTAGTGTTTTCTAAATGTATACTGGTGAACTGATATATATCAAAGTAGCTAACATGTTAGGGGTTACTTATTTCTTTATCTCTCCACAAACACATTGCATTATTGTTTTCCTGTGCACTGCCAGGTTATGAGACATCACAACCAGTCAGTAGGAACCACAATGGAAAAGTTAATCGATTATGTGCAATATCTGGAAAGCTTTAACAACCAGTTAAGGGGGTTTGCTTGTTCACTAAGGGCCACAATCACTTATTTTGTATGAACCTTAAAGACCTACAAGACAATGACAAACAACAGAACCGAGAAGGCTAATACACAACAAATGCACTATATTATTAATAATAATAAAGAAAGAAAATTGACAGTAGTCAACACAGTTTCACACACCGCTTTGGGTCATTCTTTGTAGAATCAGTAGTTGGAAATGGAATTGATATAAATGATGGCTGAACCAAAAATGTTACAGATAAGTAAGGCCTTAAAAACATGCCTCCTCTATTACTTGGGGCTCAACAAGATGATGTTAGGCTGTATTTAGCTGAACATTATCTGAACAAAGGGACAATGTTTACACATAAACAGCAGTGAACACACATTTAACGTCTTTCTATGGAGGAAGCCTGTTTATAATACATCCCTTTAACACTGGAATACCGTCTTAATTCTCCTTCGCTGCTACAATGAATTTAACATTTTGGCCAAATTCATTCATTAAGCACGTACTCTAACTGTTGAGGAGCACTGAGGTTTCTTGCATTGCTTCTGCAGTTTTTCTAAGTTAGCTCTACCCCAACTCATTCCTAGCAAAAGTGCAAATAGGGAGGGAGTGAAAAATAATTCCTCCCAAAATCTCAGTAGGTAAAAATTATGTCAGCATCAGACCAAATAAATGACTTGGGTTTTTTTTTTTGTTTTTTTTTTAAGTACAAACCACTCACCCTGTTGTAAACCTGTACAAATAACGTGATCTTTTTGTGCACCTCATGTGATTTGGCACTTTGGACATTTGAAACAAGTTTTGCATTGCGGTGCTAGTTAGTACACTGCTTACTGTGGGACATATTGGTTTTGGGCAGTTAAAACAATTCATTAACCAAAATTTTATGAAACGAAAAGACAAAAAGAGAAATTATACAGTATATCTGTATGTTTCCAGCAGAGTTGCTTATTATTAAGCTTCATATTAGTTTTGCAGTAACTAAAACTGTTGGTACAGGGCTGTAACTCATCACAGTAATTAATACAATACAATAAGATTTTAGAGAAGTGTGCTTATGAAACCTCAGGGGCTGGTTCAGAGCGTTTTCTCCAAATGGAGGCTGGTCAACTTCACGCCCAAGAATATGATTTTCTTATTCCTGAACTTGCTTAGTTAACAAAAGTTCAGGGAGACTCACTTTGGTAAATGCTTTAGTCCCTTCAGCCCTTCATTACCAAATGAAAACAAAAACTAACATATAGAGTCGCTTTTGAACGAGGGATAAAAGGTTCGGATAAAAATATGACGAGGTCTGATTTTCCAGACGCTTGAATAAAATGAGCAAGGCTCTCTAAAGCCTTTTAGAAGATCACAGTTGAAGACAAATTCTTATGTGAAATCACACAACTTGCAGGTTTCTTAAGGGCCCCAGAGTATTGATGTATTGTTAAATAAAAGTTGAAACCGCATGTATCTGATTACTGCATGTACAGTACACCACCAGCAAAAAGTTAAGAGTCTATTATTACAGTTTTACACATTTTAGAATAATACTGTCGTCAAAACTGTCAAATAACTAATGGAAATATGGGAATTATGTGGCTCCCAAGCTCAACACTATGTGAGTCAAACAAAACCAAACAAACGAAAAAAAAAAAAAGAAGAAAACCACAACAAAACAAAAAGCAACAAAAGCGCTATTTAAACTCAGTTTTAAGGAATTACTATGTTGGCACAATTTATATGCATATTTACTCATTTCAAGCATACGCCTTTAGATCAACAGGGTTTTAAGATCAAGAGGAACAAATCCGATTTATCCCAACTTTTGGCCGGTAGTGTACTTAAATACCAAACCACTACAAAATTCACACTATTGTTGATGTGATGAGAGCGTTAGCACTGCTTGCAAAGTTTTTCCCACGTTTCCATTGACATGTACCTATGGAAACAATACAGTTATTGCACTTCCCATATCTGTCTGTGACATAAAAACACGAACAAGCTGTGATATGGAATATTATCGATCGGTCTTCTGTGTTCTCCAGACGGGCTCTGTGTCGCGGGAGAAACACAGATGCTAGAGGAAAATCTGAAATGGTCTAAAACAAGACCTGTGTGCCCTGAGGAAACCTACAACCCATTAAACAAATAATAATAAAGAGCATTAATATAACCCTTAATCCAACCAAAATTAAAAAAATAACGATAAACAAAAAGAACTGAAAAAAATTCCGGTTTTCTTACCGTTGATTCTTGTTTCAAAGATGTTGACAGATATGAACCTACTAGAAACCCACGGAAATTTAGAAATCTTAAAGATGAAACAAAGGCAAGAGATAGGAACCTAAGGCCTATAAGTTTGGCAACACGCAACTGGACTTGTTTCTTATCATTTACCGCACACATTTCCATTGAGAAGAACTAAAAGAGAGGTTGACAATGGCGGAAACCTTCCAGGTACTCTAGAAGTTGATTCCAGTGCTAGACGTCCTGCACTAATGTAGTGAATCAATAAGCCAACGATGACTTGTCTGTTCCTATGTAACACCATCCCCATACGAGGCTTCAGGTCCGAAATATACAGAGTGTTTAAGGCAACTTCCGATTAACTGACAATGAAGTCAGTTATTCACCATTTTAATCATCAATCAACCAATTTCATATGATCCTATGAAGATTTCCCATTTAAAACCCATCTCCAATGGCTGTACTGTTGCTGGAGTTTGTGTCTCTGTCAGTGTGGTCGGATCTAAGGGAGGTAATGGCCGCTCTCGTCTCTCAGTACTGAAATCAGAGTTCCCCCCAGCGCTGTGTGCGGGTCGAGCAGCCCTTCCTGCCCTCATGTGGCTTTCTGCTTCTGGTTGCAGTTGTTGTCGGGAGAGGAGAGACAGTTCTGTTCGCTGGCCTGAATGCTGCCCAGCTGTTCCTGTTGTTTCGTGCGTCTGGACTTCACGGGTAAAACCAGCACCAGCAACACGCAGAGCAGGTGAATGCAGCAGTACCACGAGCTGGGGAAAGCAAAAGAAACGGCACATTAGGAACCTCAGTTATGTGATTTTGCCATTTGTCAGTTTTTAGCAGTGTAAAATCTTATTTACAGACATTTTACAATAAATGTACTGCATTGACATGTTATGTTTATAGCACTGCTAAATGTATTTTTTTTATGTATTGTTACGTGGATAGTTTTAGGAGAAGACGTTTATGGGAAAAAGTTATGTAATCTTCCAAACACTGGGGAAGTATAATTTAGTATAATAATATACTACACATAGATTATAAACAATTTGGTCACTTTATTTTGGGGATCAATTCTCACAATTAATTAGCTAAAACTACAACTTTTGTCTCAATAAACTCCTAATTTGCTGCATAATAATAGTTCATAAAGTAGTAACGTTTAGGCATGGGGTAGAAAAAGGGATCTAAAATATGGACATGCAGAATGAGGCATTGATATCTGCTTTACAATTATTAATAAACAGCCAACATGCTAGTAATATGCATGCTAATAAGTAACTGGTTTATAGTGGGAATTGGTCTCTAAATTAAAGTATTACCAATAATATAATACGCGACCCTGGAAACAAAACCAGTCATATGGGTCAGTTTTTTTGTTTGTTTGTTTGTTTTTTTAAATAAAAATAATAATAATAATTGTCCAAATGAAGTCCTTAGCAATGCATATTACTTATCAAATTATATATTTTTTATTTTAATTAAGTTTTGAAATATCTATGGTAGGAAATGTACAAAATATCTTCATGGAACATGATCTTTACTCAATATCCTAATGGTTTTTGGCATTAAAAAGAAAAACATAATTTTGACCCATAAAATGTACAGTATTTTTGCTCCAGGGTCACATAAAAAAAAATAATAATAATAAAAAAAAAAAATAATAATAATAAATTAAATTAAAATAAAATAAAATAAAATAAAATAAAATAAAATAAAATAAAATAAAATAAAATGTATTTTATAAATGTGGGGTTCTCAGGTCTTTATCCATTCAGTCATCTCTCCATATCTTTCCAACACAGTGTTGTTCTCACTGAGATGTAGTGAGGTTCTCTTCACCTGAACATAATTGACTCTTTCCTGGGCTGAGCTCCCACAGTCTTCTATCTCTCTGCCTAACTCTCGCTCTCTTTAATGAAAATACTTTATGTGTTCTTCTTGACTCATTTAACAGCACTGCTCCAACAAATGACCATCATAGATTTATTTTTATCTCAGCAGAAGCTGTGAATTAAATGGTCCTCTGCCAGCTCGTAAAGTGTCACCAGACTCGGGCCTGTAAAGCCGTCTAATGAATGAAGCGAGACGCAGCGAGCGGAGATAAAATCAGCCTCTCATTTTTACCTGTCAGCTTCACATCTTCCACAAGAACTCTCAGCAACAGCTCAGTGGTGCAGCTGGGTTAACAATGACTTTTTTGACTCTTAAACTCTTAAAAGCAATTCACTTCTTTATGAATGTTTTATCACCGAAGCTCTCTCATAAACAATCTGGGCAGCCTGTTGCATGCTGATCGTCAGTCAGTGGAGGTGAATCTGTAATGGCCCTGGAATTCTCACATAATGGTGCAAACGCATTACTGACCTATAAAACTTTAGTGAAGGCCCCACTGCCAGCAGCACAAATGGCACAACAGTGTAACAAATGGCCATCTGTGTGCTGAACCACGTGATCACGTCATAGATGAGCTTGAGCGCGGCGGAGCCCAGGAAGTGTTGCCTCACATTGTGTCTTACCTGAAAAAGAGGAAACTGTTTAATTATAAAAGCTCAAAAAAAAGGACTCTGACAGTAAAATGTAACATTTCAAACATAAATGATCATATTTTAAATAAACTGCCTTCCTTTTTTAGATTAATAAGGTTTATAATAAAAATTATAAGCCATTCAGCAGCTTTGAGAAGTTTGGGTGAGTATTTAATTTGGTTACATTTTATTTTGCTTTGCTTTGTTGTTGTTTTTAATAAATCCGTACTTTTATTAAGCAAGATCTGCGTTACACTGAAGACACTGAAGAGTAAT
Organism: Carassius gibelio; assembly: GCF_023724105.1. Lineage (NCBI taxonomy): Eukaryota > Metazoa > Chordata > Actinopteri > Cypriniformes > Cyprinidae > Carassius > Carassius gibelio. Next base: position 12,153,189 of record NC_068412.1, on the reverse strand, counting down.
GGAAGCTAAAACTTCAGCTTTGTCATAAAATAACAAATTATAAAATGTAATAAATGGCATTTTAAAATATATTCAAATGGAAAATATTTATTTAAATTCCAAATATAGTTTTTACTGTGTTTTTGATCCAATAAATGCAGCCTGGGTCAGCATTTTCAACATTTTTAAAAACTAAAAGTAAAACATTTTACCAACTCCAAACGGCTGTTCATATGTTTTTTTTATTTTTGTATCTGCATTATTGGTTTAGTCAGGTTATGACAGTAGATTACAGTAGTTCATGTGACATGCATATACTCCTAATATCCAAATTCTGATTATTAAAAGAATCTTCAGTAAGTGCCGTCATTTTGACTACATTTATATTAAGTCTCATTGTGGATTTGTGAAATTGGAAGCAACAGTGGAAGCAACTCTGTGTGTTTCATGTGTTTCACAGTGTTTCATGCAAACAATGCCGTGGGCTAAATAGTTTACATTCACAGTAGCATTTAAAGAAGGACTACTGCAACTAAGTGACCTACTTTTCTCTTTAGTTGGAGAGGCCTTGATCATTACCATGCGACAGAGGAATGGCGGTATTATGCAGCACAGCACTAGATGAATAAGAACCTCGACTGAGCACATATAGTCTCTTTTCGATCCCTGCATGCCTCTGATTTATCATAAGAGACACCAATTTCCAATTCTTTCTATGAATGTAACTGTATTTTTCCATCAGGACTGCTCCCAATAGATGTGCTACAGAAGATAACACTTCTTCAGCTGCTTTGTGATCTAATTCTGAATGAACTCTCGTTTTGACAGCCCATCTCGTGTAAAGAATACTCACTGCCCGTGCTGCCTTTGTTACAACGATGCCTGTGACGAAGGTCAGGTAATAGCCCGGGTAAGCCCCGTGCCAGATGGCTGAGAGGAGGAATGTGGCCGCAGTCGGATTGTACGGGCAGCGCTCGTAACACACTCTGCAGAGCACAGCGACAAAGCTCACATTGTTTCAGGGATTTCAGGAAGCGCACCCATGCTCGGTCAAGATTATTCTGTTTATTTCAAGCATTCACCTTTTCAACCAAAGTGCCGTCTGAATGTTCCAGTTATCCAAGAACATCTTGAAGCTGGTGGCAAACTGTTTAGGACATGAAGAGGAGAGATGACATATTAGGGTTTAGGTGGAGTGAGAAGACAAACTGGGTTTTTGTCTGTGTCTTACCTCGATATTGAGTATTCTTAAGTTTGAGATTCTGTCCCATTTGGGGGTGCCATCTGTGTTATAGCCATTAAACCCGAAACCAGCTGCATTGTTGATGGCATCGGCTGTGAGAGAGTGAAAGAATCTAGTGAAAACACTATCACAAAGTGACTGATGCATTATCTGATTCACCATGACAAAAAAAAATAATAGAAAGAAGCCTTTTATGAACACAAGGGGGCAGTATTTTATTTGAAAATGGTCTATGCTTACTATCATGCAAAGCATATACTGTTTTTTTGTTATTATGTAAAAAAGCATGCATTGTGCTATAATAAATATATTAAAATTATTGCTGTAACATGACCTTATTAAAACACACTGAGTGTTTTATTGACTGAGTGGTAATAAAACGGTTATTATGCATTTTCTATTCAGTTTTACGCAAATATGTCATGGTATTTCGATTATGTGTGTCAGGAATAAGATTATTCTTCAGTAGTTCAACAAATGTATCCTTCAGTGTGTTTAATTAAATAATTTTAATGATGACTATAATACACATCTGTTTGACTCACCTAACGTCCATACGAAGTAGTATTTGGGGCGTAAAGCCAACATGGAGATGTAGAGGTACAAGACCTGGATGTAGAAAGGGTTCGAGGCCATAAAGGTGTCGTCGATGACACGCTCCGTAGGGCAGGCAGCGTAGATCAGCAAATAAACCATTAGTGACAGAGCACACGTGCACACTTTCTGGATCACATCCCTCTAGAAGAACAACACAGACCATCTCAGAGAGTTAGAGCAATAGAATTTATGGAAGTGTCTTCAAAAGAAAAACATAAACATGAATTTCAATAGAAAACTGTTGTGCTTCATATACAGTGTTGTTCAAAAGTTAAGGTTCAGTAAGATCTGTAATGTTTTTTAAAGAAGTTTCTGCCCCTCAAGGCTACATTTATTTCATTTATTTCTATTTCTGTAAAATATTATGCCATTATTTAAAATAATTGTTCTCTTTTTTAACATACTTCTAAAATATAATTTCTTCCTGTGAGGTTTCAGCATTATTACTCCAGTCTTCAGTGTCACGTGATCCTTCAGAAATCAATGTTGGAAACTGTTGTGCTACTTAATATTTTTTGTGACCTTTTTCCAAGATTCTTTGATAAATCAAAAGTTAAAAAGAGCAGTTTTTATTCCTAATTGTAATTTGGTATTTAAATATTCACTACTATTCACAAGTTTGGGGTCAGCAAATATTGTCTTTCTTTTTTATTTTTAAGAAATTAAGTCTTTTATCTAGCAAGGACCTGTTAAATTGATTAAAAAGTGATAGTAAAGACTAGTAAAGAACTCTTTTAAAATGTAAAATTAAAATTTTTTAAAACATTTTATTCAAAGAATCAAAAGAAAAAAGTACCACAGGTTCTCAAACAAAATCCAAAAGAGAGTTTCAATACTGATATAAATTATTATAATGATCTCTAAAAGGATCATGTGACACTGAAGACTGGAGCAATGGCTGCTGAAAATTCAATATTACTGTTTTTCTGTATTTTTGATCAAATACAGCCTTGATGAGCATTAGAGACTCCATTAAAAAAAAAAAAAAATCTTACAGATCCTAAACTTTTCAACGACAGTGAATATACTGAATAATGTGAACAGTAGTCTCTATGAATATCAGTCTCATTATGTATCAGTATCTAAAAGCTCATTTTCCTTTGCCATCATCAAATCACTGAGGAGCAGAAAGAGCAGGATGGTAAATACAGCAATGATTCTGTGTGAGAGGAAATTCATTTGGGAACTAGGCCTCCTCAGGCTCTTGTGAAACATCGGAGCGAGCGGCTTCAGGAGGACGAAACACATACATCACTGACTAGATTTAATGAGGTCTGCAGCTTTTACTGGTTTACTTGGGTTAAAATGTTGCTGGAGGCTATTAAAGTGAGATCTTTGTGAATTCCTGAGGAGGAAATGCAGATAAAAGCATGTTGATCACCAGAGCTACACTCAAAACAGCAAGCCTGAGTAATATGAGCTCCTGGCCATAGAGGTTTTCATTCATTCACATCACAAAAAAACTGATAATGCAATAAGGAAGTTTGGAGCATACAATGAAGTTCAGTTGAGTTTAAATATAAAGTCTTCTGAGAGCTTCTCATTGTCTCTCAAGCCCACTGAAAGTAGAGTTGTCTACCTCAATCAAAAAGCATTTCCTTTGTAAGGTCTGCTAAACTGGTTGTGACATCAGGTTTTTCACCTGGCAAAATCAGTCCTAAAGTGGTCATTACTTTCCCGTTTATCCACATTCACATGCTCTTTGTTTAGTTTATGATCGCGATCTGCATTTACTAAACATTCACATTTACTAAGCATCAGTTCTTCATGACATGGGATTTATTTTGGCTCAGTAATAAATAAAAAGGGCAAAATTATTATTAAAGGGGTAAAGGGGCTAAAACAGATTGTGTATAAAAAAATCTAAATAAAATGAAAATAAAAAAACATTAAAAGTTTATATATATATATATATATATATATATATATATATATATATATATATATATATATATATATATATATATTTATATATATATATATATATATATATATATATATATATATATATATATATATATATATATATATATAAAGAAACTGTATAAATACAAAATATTTACATTAAAAATATTTTTTTATTATATAATATCAAAATATCGAAAAATATTTCCTATGACAGCAAAGCTGAATTTTAAGCATTATAACAGTCACATGATCCTTTATAAATTATTCTGATATTCTGATTTGGTGCTCAATTACTATCAAATATTATTCATCTTTAATTATTAATTGTTCTTTTTATTGTTGTTGAAAATAGGTTAATATTTAGTTTTTTCTTGAATATGAATTGTAACTTTTTGAAACAGAAATCTTCTGTAACATTGTAAATGTCTTTAGCATTAAAAACTCATCTCATACTTTGACTGGTAATATACTGTATGTATGGTGTGTTTGTGTCACCAGAGGGAGCTGGAGAGCGGTGTAATCACACTACCTTTGGTGAAGGGTCACTCTGCTTCAGCGTCCCGTTCTCTTTGCCGTTTGACTCCAGGTGCTTGGGCTCGTAGCATCGGCCTTCGATAAAGGCTACGTAATCATTATAGGAGCAAGTCGGGCCGGCCAAGATCCCCATAAAGTTACAGTTATAACTCAGATACTCCAGCAGACTGGGCATCTTCCTGTACAGCAAACACAAGGACAGAACAACAAGTCACTAAATAAATGATTTAAGTTTAAAAGAAATGTCTGATTTAAAAAACAAGCCACACCCAATATCAAGCGCCAAAACCTGATTTGCTCTGTAAAAGACATAATGAGAATGACAAAGGACAATTTACATATAATAAAATATTTAAGAAAGCAGAGAATGTTACAAATCACTTCAATATGGCCATTGACTAGTTTATCAAGGCTATGAAATAAGAGGAAGCTTCTCAACAAGCTACTTAAATAAAAAAAAAGCTACCTTAAAAAAAACATTAAAAAAGCTATGCAACAAACTAGAAACATAAGATAACATAAGTGCCAAAATATGCCTAAAACAACATGAATGCTGCTGAAGTTATTTATAAACATATATATTGATGCACATTACATTTGACAAATAAAAATGAGATAGATAAATGAATAAAATGTTAATAACTAAATGTACTATATTTTAATACATATAAAACTAATCGCCTGGCTAGCTAGCTAGACAGATAGATAGTTTGCAGCATATGTAACCAGCACTTGAGCAAATGATCAAACCTGACATTATGTCATGTTTGAACAAGCAAGCAACTCCTCCATTATGTAAATGTTGACATATTGCCTAACACTCTGTGACCGCAGGACCACGGTACTATCATTATTCAAAACTGCTCTTACTAACTGCAGGGTGTGACTTCCGAAACCTCCGAATCCTGACGACTTCCTGTGGTTCACGTGATATGGCGGGAATGTTCAGTTGCTTGGCAACAGCCTTCAGAGCCTGACTGTGAATGACTCGAGTCTGCCAGTGGTATGCTGTGTTTTTTTTAGCACTGCAGAGTAATATTATGCTCAATATGATAACTATTAAAGAGCGCAGCTGTGCACTCTGCATTTGATCAGTGAGAGGAACTTTATCTTTGTAGTTTTTTTTCCTTTCAAAAGACAGAAAGTGAACGAGTGATCTCATCCCAACCACTAACATACCTTTCACACATACCTGACAGCAAGATACTTCTGACTGGGCTTTAGGTGCTCCTCCCTCTTCATCAAACCTGTGGGAAAAAACACACAAACACAGGCCCGAACTCATCAGACACATTCCCACAAAACACTGTCACTTAGAAACACGGCCAGAAGTTGAGAGATAGATGCAGTTCTGTTTGATTGTGAAGCAGCACGTGCAGTGGAGTCTGTGGACAAATTATTTTTATTTGGTCTCCAGCCGTTCACACTAACACGCAGAAACAACAGCTACTCTCTGATACAAGAATCATGTGTGAATGAAGCCCACGAGGATGCAGAATCACACACACTCACCGAGTACAAACACAAACAGTATCACACATCTGTGCTTACACATTTAGCATTTTCAAAGTTTAATTGTATAGGCTTAGTGAAACCTGTATAATAAAACAAACACACACACACACACACACACACACATATATATATATATTTCAATTATAAGCAGCACCCATGAAAAAAAGCACTTAATAAGATAATAATTACTAAATACATGTAGGAAATAAATACTTTCTGTCTGTCCCTCTCTCTCTCTTGCTCTCCCACCTACCATTTAAAGGTCTGGTGTAATATTTCTTTTGAAAGAAATTAAAACTTATATTCCACAAGGACACATAACATTGATTTGATGAAAATTGTCAATAATAACAACATATAAAAAAAAATCTATTTTTAAATAAATGTTCTTATGAGATAATCCTGAAAAACATGCATCAAAAGCATGCACACACACACACACAAAAATTATACTAATATATATATAATAAGCTAATAATAACAAATGTTTCTTGAAATCAGTATATTGGAGTGATTTCAGAAGGATCATGTGACTAAAGACTGGAGTAATGATGCTGAAAATGTAGCTTTGCCTTCACAGGAATAAATTGCCATTTTAATTTACCATTTACTTTATCGAATAAATGAAGCCTAGGTAGGCATGAGAAACTTCTTTCAAAAATATTAATCTACCAACCTCAAACTGATAGACATACAGACAGTCAGTCAGACAGACAGACATACATACAGATATACAGACGGACAGACAGATATACAGACAGACACATAGACAATCAGACAGACAGACAAACAGACAGACAGATATACATACAGACAGACAGACAAATAGACAGGCAGACAGATAGACAGATATACAGACAGACAGACAGATATACAGACAGACAGACACATAGACAGACAGACAGACATACAAACACATAGACAGACAGACAGACAGATATACATACAGACAAACATACAGACACATAGACAGACATACAGACAGACATACAGACAGACACATAGACAGACATACAGACAGACATACAGACAGACACATAGACAGACATACAGACAGACAGACAGATATACAGACAGACGACACTGAGCTGCTTCGGCTCCTGTCTGGAGCATTGAGTCTGCGGGGTTAGTGAAGAAAACGGATCAAGCCATTCTTCATTCATCTCTGTCAGTGCACTGACAACTAGATTAGTCGCCCTATCAGCTTCTGCAGGGTTTAATGGCTGCTGGGAAATGCACAACCCAGCATGTACACACAGACACAGTCCCACTCTTCTTCTTTCAGCAAATGTGACAACATCAACAACACTTCATTATATTTGTTCACCTGGCAGCACTCTCAGGTCCTACACGAACCCACTAAAACACAGTATTAATAACCAAAAGAACCACACTTCTGACATATTGAGGAAAGGTACTAATGTGAGAGACTGTGATATGAAACAAACCTGGGTTTAAACTCCGATTGTACGAAGCATATTTTTGTGAGCAAAAACAAGGAAATTTGTTAGCATTAACACTTCCACCTTTGGTTACATGGCTGAAATAAGGTCTGTGGTAAACACAAGCTCAAGATATTTTTTAATTCTGCGACAAAGTATACATCAGTAATAGCTCTTATGGGTCATGAAAAAGGCAACTGCCAAAAAGTGTGGGATATACTGTAAATGTCATCATGCTGAAATGCATTTACTCGCTTTCAAAGCTTGATTTTTTTTTAATAGCTCCCCTCACTACTCAAACAAACTTTCATGGATTTTTTTTTATTTTTTTAAAATATAGTTCAATCAGGACCACTACCGTAACGTATATTTTATAACAATTATATTGCATACAGTTAGTGTTGGTGGTATGCTTATGTTCTGGGCAACGCTCCACATGCCTGTCCATGCAGCCATGCTGGGACAGAGCGGGGAAAGCAGCAAGACAAACCCCCCTGGGGTACAGAACAGAACCATTATAAGCATAATTACAATTCTCAATTACATGAGTTGTAAACAAAATGTGATAGAGACTGCTTCCAATGAAGAGACTGTAAAGAAAGAACAAAGTTAAAGGTTCAGTTGGTGGAGTTGGGGTTGGAGGAGGGAGTTAATTGCAAGCAGCGATGTGATGGAAGAGATGCTGAAGAATGGGAATTTAAATAGACCGCAGGTGATAGGTGTCAAGACTGGATTGGTACACGTCAGGAACAGCTGACTGTCAGCTGATGCAAGCGTGACTAACGTGGCCTGACTGAACTAACGCGATGCTCAATATTTCAAAAAGTTTGGCATAAGCTTAGTGACGATGACACTGCAGTCATGTGACCATGGTTATGTTTGGCTTTTTACTTCTGCTGATTGTGTTTAGACTTCAAAATGAATAAAAGCTGTGTTCACACAAAGATTATCATGATAAACAAAACTTTTGGTGGTAATTAAGCTTCAAAAAAACAAAACTTAAAAATAAAATAATGAAAAATAATAATAATAAATAAATAAAAATTGTGAATCTAATCAAATCGTGAATTCAAAATAGTGAATCGAATTTCTATTAAACATTATTTTAAATGAAGAATATTTCAACGTTAAGCCCAAAGTACACATCTTTTTTGTATGCATGCATGCGTCTTTCAAAGTACACTCTAACACCGGCTTTCAACATGTGTGCTCAAGAAAGAATCTTCTGTCCAGTGTTTGCGAAATTTTTTTCCAAAAGTTATGACGGATAAAATCTTTCAACTTTTTCAAACTAAGCTTACATTTATCTCATCATCCTCTCACACAGGTGCTTGACAAGCGGGAGTCTGTTATTGTTGTTGTTTTTGCAGACTCCAGTATTTTTTGTTGTTGTTGTTGTTCCGTCTTTCTAGTTTCATTTTCTAGTGTGAAACAACAGCGAGGTTAAGCTGTGGGGCAGCAAATTAGTGCAAAACAAATTCAAAGCGCATGAGCATCCAAAAATCAAGTGATGCACAAACAGTACTCACATATTGTTCTGGTAATTATTTTTACGTCACGCACACTGTACATGGACTGTATGCATAAAATCCGAATTATACTCTAGGCCTTAGTCTGCGTCATTTGCCAAAGTACCAGAGTGCCACAATTTCAGTCTGAATTTAGTCCTCCATAAAGTGGTGGAGGGAGGCGACTATTACAAAACTTCATGAAAACATGTTGATTTATATGTTGTGTGTTGTCTGCAATAGAGCAGGGCATGCAAAGCTAATGGCAAGTCATGCGGAGACAGCTTAAAAGTAGTTTGGGCCAGCTGTTCTGTGAGCTATCGCTTCAGAGAAATGGGATGTGCTCTCTAAATCTTTCCATAAACCCTGTTAAAGGAAATGTGGTGACTATGATGCTACTTCTGTTTGACTCTAAAAAGTGACTCGGTCACATATCAGTGCAATTAGTTCTTTAGTTGACAGAGTATCTAAAAACTATGCTGTGCAATGGTGAGCAATCTAGTTTTGCTTATCAGTTGCCTTGTTTATATGGGAGACTTGCCAGTCGTTGATAAAACTAGAGTGGTTTCTCTTGGGTTCCTGCCATCACATTTCCTCTGGCACTCATTCCTTTGTGCTTAAAGGGATAATTCACTCAAAAATGCAAGATCTGTCAATATTAACTCCTCTTGTCATTCCATACCACAAAAGAAGATATTTGCAAAAATGTCTGAGCTACTCCTTTCCAACCAATGAAAGTAAATGGTGTCCAGGGGCTGTCAAGGTCAAAAGATATACAGTATCTTTACGTGAAGGGAGAAAAAAATGTATCTTAATTTAACATCATTTTAATCTACTAATTTATATTAAAATACAGTAAAAATTTTATAATTGAAAATAACTGTTTTTAAATTAATATATTTAAAAATGTTATTTATTCCTCTGATGTTAAGCATAATTTCTCCTGTCTTCAGTGCCCATACCTGTATGTTGATATTTATTTTTCAGATTATTTCAGGATTCTTTAACGAATGTAAAGATCAACAGAGCATTTACTTGAAACATTATACATATCTTTACAGTCACTTCAGATTAAATGAATGTGCACTTGCTGAATAAAATTAATAATAAAAAAAAAAACATGTTTTAATGGTAGTGTATATTCCAATATGGTGTGTCAAAATAATGACAGAAACACACACACACACACACACACACACACACACACACCAGTGATGCGCGGGTTGATCCAAAATGGTTACCCAAAAATATTTTTGATGATATTGGGTTCGCGGTCGGTCGGGTCGTTTGAAATAAAGAGGCCAATTAAAACTTTGTAATTTTTATAGTACTAGACACAATTTTGAAATACACTTTATTGGCTGAATAACTGGCGCGAATAGAGTGACCACCTGTTCCGCTTTACGTTGTACAGCAATTTGACCCTTTGTCCCGCCTCACGCAAATTGAGCATCTGTCCCGCTTTTTCATTCGACCCTGCCTAATAAATACACTGATACGTCCATAGGCGTACTGTTAACTTATGTCCAATAGAGAGCAATAAAAGCATTAGTCGCTAGGCTGAGTCGTACGTCAATCAAACTGTTTACTGGCGCACGAACGCCTCCTCAACATTGTCAACAATCTCAAATTGGAGAGCATGTGTGCTGAAAACGAGAAGATGCACTTCTAATAGCGAATGGACCGCAACATACTATGGGTTAAGACCCGTAGATGGCGAAGCAGAGAGAGCTTTTTGCATTTTATGCAAAAGCAGTTTTTCTGTGGGACATGGTGGAGAATACGATGTGAAAGCGACATGGTGCATGTGTGAGTACCACAGAAAAAAAGCACATCATCAAGAAACATGCAAATCAGTGCAATCGTTTTTCAATAAATCAGATGACCCACAGGCTGCCAAAGTTTCGGCAGCAGAAGTGACGAGCATTTATCATGCCGTACATCACACACATTCATATCGCTCTACCGACTGCAGTAACAAGCCCCAGTAATTTTTCCAGATTTTTTTCTGAAATAGCTAAGAAAAAACCCGTAGAAACTTTGGGTGATATTTTGGGTCCGGTAGTGTCTTAATCTTGTAGTTGGTGGGTAAAAAAGAAATACAGGCAATATATTACAGAAAGCTTGAAATGTCTACTTTTAAACGAAAATATTCAAATTATAATAAATAGGCTACTCTCTGATTATGTAATCCATATGAAATGTGCATTTCTGTCTGGCGTTCATGGCGAATCCGCATTGTCAACTTCATCTTAGCAGTGACACAGAAAACACCAGTTTATTACTAAACAATTAAATGTGTCCTTGCTAATTTAGACACATTCATAATCATTACTTTAACCGGTTCTTTGTGGCAAGCCTTATGCGTTCATAACGCTTATTATCCTGTAGGCTATAGTCTATTTATGTAATTAAATTAATATAAAGGTGCAACGCATTTAAAACTTTTAAAAAAATGCGGGTCAGGAAGCGGATCGGGTACAATATTTTATTTTTCTTTATTTTGCGGTCCGAGATTGTGCGCGGGTTAGTTGAAAACATCGGTCGGGTGCGGGTTGTTTATCCATTGACCCGCGCATCACTGACACACACACAATCAGTTGAAGGGAGGTCCATTTATCTTGAAATGACCATCATTCTCCTTTATCAATGATCCAGATCATCCAAAACTGATGTGCAGATGCAGCACAATTAGTATCTTATTAAGTAGATTAATAAGCGGTATAGTGTGTTGGATGAGGTAAGTGTGGTCTATGAGGTGCAACATCCGGCTGGCAGCCCAAACTATTCTGGCCCACTCACTGGAGTGCAGCGCCAGCAGTAGTATAAATCAATGGCATGCAAGGACGTGGTATAGCAGCAGGGTTTACCAGCCATTATGTAATTCCTAGAGCCACTAACATGGGCACAGACAGAAACAATGGAGAACTAAAAAGATTTCAGGTAGAAATCATGCCAGTTTTCTAATATCATTCATTACTCAGGCCATTCCACCATAAAAGCTTAATAAAAAGAAGAATATGAGAATTGGATTAGTAAAACGGTTACATACCATCATGAATCTCAAAGGCCAAACTTGTGATCTTCTGTGTGATGACCATCATGGGCCTGGAGGGAGGAAAGGAAACAGAAAAGGGTGGGTATATGAGGGAGATCCTGTTTAAAACTGATATTTCATGTTCATAAGAGATTCTACTGCAATCAAACCAACCTCTTCAACATTTATTATTTATACAATAGCACTGACCAACTCTTCACAGTTTCTAAACGGTCGAGTTCACCTTGGCATGGCTCTTATGTCTCTTATGACACTGATCGGCTTTGTATGGTAAAACTAGCACTTATATACTTGCCCTTGGCTGTAGGTAACGTACATTTCTAAAGAATAAAGCTGAATGCATGCATATTATATATATTATAAAACATCTTTTTTTTTTTCAGTGCAAAATAACTTACCCAGTGAAGTCTGCTGAGTACATGCCATAGTCAAACACGTAGACTCTTGTGACCTGGCAGAAACTGAGATATCCCAGCGTAACCACAAAGCAGTATCTATGGAAAAGAATGCAGAAGAGGGGAACACTTGAAAAAAAAAACTGAATGTAAAGCAAATAAAGACTATATGGTACAAAATACCACACATACTACTCCATTTCAGCTGTACATATATTGTGGTGACTATGCAAATGCTATGTATGCAAAATGTGTAGTATACATTCAACAAACCACACTGTGTGAAATACTGTATCCCACAAAGCATTGCACTGAACCTGAGCCAAAGTAATTTTAAAGTCTTTCTTGACTTACCTTTTGCAGTCCAAACAAATAAGTCATTTTTATACAAACCCAATTCCAAAAAAGTTGGGACACTGTACAAATTGTGAATAAAAACAGAATGCAATGATGTGGAAGTTTCACATTTCAATATTTTATTCAGAATACAACATGGATGACATATCAAATGTTTAAACTGAGAAAATGTGTCATTGTAATGGAAAAATAAGTTGATTTTAAATTTCATGGCATCGACACATCTCAAAAAAGTTTGGACAAGGCCATGTTTACCATTGTGTGGCATCCCCTCTTCTTTTTCTAACAGTCTGCAAACGTCTGGGGACTGAGGAGACAAGTTGCTCAAGTTTAGGAATAGGAATGTTGTCCCATTCTTGTCAAATACAGGCTTCTAGTTACTCAACTGTCTTAGGTCTTCTTTGTCGCATCTTCCTCTTAATGATGCACCAAATGTTTTCTATGGGTGAAAGATCTGGACTGCAGGCTGGCCATTTCAGTAACCAGATCCTCCTCCTACGCAGCAATGATGTTGTAATTGATGCAGTATGAGGTCTGGCATTGTCTTGTTGGAAAATGCAAGGTCTTCCCTGAAAGAGACGACGTCTGGATGGGATCATAAGTTGTTCTAGAACTTGGATATACCTTTCAGCATTGATGGTGCCTTTCCAAATGTGTAAGTTCCCCATGTCACATACACTCATGCAACCCCATACCATCAGAGATGCAGGCTTCTGAACTGAGCGCTGATAACAACTTGGGTTTTCCTTGTCCTCTTTAGTCCGGATGACATGGAGTCCCAGTTTTCGTCTGACCACAGAACAGTTTTCCACTTTGCCACAGTCCATTTTAAATGAGCCTTGACCGAGAGAAAACGCTTGCGCTTATGGATCATGTTTAGATATGGCTTCTTTTTGTAACTATAGTTATATATACAGTAGGCGAATTGCACGGTTGATTGTGTTCACAGACAATGTTTTCTGGAAGTATTCCTGAGCCCATCCATGTTGTGTTTTCCATTACAGTAGCATTCCTGTATGTGATGCAGTGCCGTCTAAGGGCCCGAAGATCACATCACACATCCAGTATGGTTTTCCGGCCTTGACCCTTACGCACAGAAATTGTTCCAGATTTATTATTTTTTTGATAATTTGGATGATATTATGCACTGTGGATGATAACTTCAAACTCTTTGCAATTTTTCTCTGATAAACTCCTTTCTGATATTGCTCCTATATTTTTCACCGTAGCATTGGGGGAATTGGTGATCCTCTGCCCATCTTGACTTCTGAGAGACACTGCCACTCTGAGAGGCTTTTTACACCCAATCATATTGCCAATTGACCTAATAAGTTGCAAAATGGTCCTCCAGCTGTTCCTTATATGTACATGTAACTTTTCCGGCCTCTTATTGCTACCTGTCCCAACTCTTTTGGAATGTGTAGCTCTCATGAAATCCAAAATGAGCCAATGTTTGGCATGACATTTCAAAATTTATCTTTATCACTTTATAAATGATAAATTATTCCATTACTTTTTGACTCACAATTTGAACAGTGTCCCAACTTTTTTGGAATCGGGTTTGTAGATTAAAATTACCAAAATAAGCGTTTATGTTATTCATGAGATTATAATTGGATGTCACTAACTGATTTAATAAAAGGGTTGTTTGAAAACAATAATTGTTAATCATGAACGTGAAATTGTATTAATATATAACTTTTTTTAAATAAGCATTAATAAGTAAATAAAATAAGCACTGTACAGTATATATATATATATATATATATATATATATATCTGTGTGTGTGTGTGTGTGTGTGTGTGTGTTTGTGTGTATGAAATATGCAGCAAGCATCAAATTCACTACATATTAAAATGTATAAATATTTCTTATTATTCAATTATTTATTTATGCATTTTTGGAGTTTAGTTGAATTCATTCAAATAATAAAACATTTATTTCATTAGTATATCCTATCTCTGTCTTTAGTTTTTTGGGTTAATTTAAATGCAAGAAGAAATGTTAATGATCCCCACAAACATTTATCAAGAGACGCCGCCTGAGCCCCCACTTTGCAGGAAACCGCTGACATTTGACATCCGATATTATACATGATAATTCACGAAAGCTATTTGCATACTACAACACATTTGTGAGTGATCAAGGGTGCTCTGCACCATCACTGCCTAAAGCAGCATGTTAGATCAACACTATCAGACTCCAGCCACAATTTCAACTCTCTTATGAACTTCCTCCCACAATCCGATAAGGATGATCTTTTTTATTCCGCATATTAACCATCAAAAGGAAGATAACAGCCACTAAGACTTATCAAAGACTCACTGAAGTTCAGTAGGGCTGCAGTGTGAGGCAAAAGATATCAGTTCCACACAGCTGCACAATGCTTGGTATGTCAGACTCAAATAACCAAGTCCCCTGGTTCCTTACTAAGCAACAGTGGGCAAATTCTTGGCATTCTAGTTTCTTTCTTTACCTCTAACAAAGCTGGTTTAACATGCCTACAGTCCCACTCATAGTATTTATAGGTGGTGCCTGCTCCGTCTCAACACTAGGCCCTTCATCAGGGCTATGAGCAGCACTGTGTACACTGTAAAGACCCTCTTCTGTTCCACGCTCTGTAGGATGATTGTGTGGAGGCTGTTTTCTGGTTGTACAAGCAACATTGTACAGTCAAGAGATGGACTGTGATGAAGAATGGTAGTGGGTCAGTCAGTTCACTTAAAGGGAACTTGTGCATCCCAAATTTAATTAAACTAAAAATGGAAATGTAAGTGTTTTTTTTTTAAATTGTGCATCACTGAATGCTTTTTTTTCAGCTAATATTACTCACAATCACAAAAAAATAAAAATAATAATAATAATACAGTTGATGTTCTCTATCAAACTGTTCAGTGATAATGACTTTCAAGGTAATGGAAGTAATTAATAACACTAACATGCACACGCAACAGTACGTGAAAAGGGGCTCTGTGGTATCATTTTAGGATGTGGTAGGACATCTCAACACTAGAGCTATTTTAATGCATATGAGCTATTTTAACTCAGATGCCTAAAGCTGTCATTAGCTGTTTCCATCAACCTGTTTTTATGTGCAATTTGAAGTATAGCATCAGAAATGAGATGGAAATGACACATTTCAGATTTTTTTTTGTAAATTAATTCCGCTCGCTTGATGTGGTTTTTGACTCGTGTGAAAGGATTAATGGAAATAATGGGAGATGGAAATACATTTACCGAATAAATTCCTCCATGCACTTAAAAAAACACTTATTCGCAAATGTCTTATGTGATATTCAAATTTTACGCATAAGTTAAATTCTCAGCTTTGCATGGAAACAAAGCTATTGAGACATATCTCTTTATTGATGTCAGAATCATAAATATAGAATGCTAAATTTTTAAATTACTCCGTAACTTGGCACATCATGATAAACAACTTCCTCAAAAGTGTAGATTAAAACAAAACCGAGGTCACATACATACAGAGGTCTTAAAGGTACAGTAGCAAAAACAGTTTGTTAGAAGGGATATCTTGATTTGTGTTCCAAAGATGAAAGATTCATTATTTCATTTTTTTTTTTAAATCTACAAGAAATCCCTCTCTTTCCCTATACTGTCTTTGCTAGAGAGCGTAATCTGACACTGTGCTTTTCAAGGACTCACACACTCCAGTAGCCCTTCTATAAATATACATTTACACTATTCCTCTCTAATAAAACAGACAAGAGCTCCAGTGATCCGTGATGAGGGCAGCCCATGCTCTCTCTCTCTCTCTCTCTCTCTCTCTCTCTCTCTCTCTCACACACACACACACACACACACAAACAATCTCTCCTGGTTCTACTTTCATTTGGCAAAAACCACCACACACAGTCTCAAGATGATCATTTATAAAGGTGAGACACAGAGGTGAGGTGTTATCAGCAGCTGTTAGATGGGGTCTCGTCTACACTATAAAACTCCACTCTCACATGCCTGAGTGGAAACATATTAAAGCAATAGATCACGTCATGAAAGCATCATTTCTAATGAAACGTGGGACAATCACACCATTGTGAAATAGAACAACCCTCCACCAAATCTCTTGAACTCTCAGAGCAGAAGTTAATGGCACACTGTGCTTGTTGTGTGTGATATCAGGAATTTCAGATGAGGCTGAATTTGAAAGAAAGAATGTGTGAACGCTTACCATACTCCATTTCTTTCAAGGTTCTTTGATGAATTGAAATTTCAAAAGAACAGCCTTTTTTAAAGTTTTTTTTGTTTTTTTATCATTATAAATGTCTCTACTGTCACTTTTAATGAATTGAATGCATCCTTACTGGAAAAAAGTTTGAATTTCTTAAAAAAAACAAACACAAATTTTACTGACTGACATTTTGAACAGTAGTGTATATAAGTCTTAAAGACACAGTACCAACCACAGTCTATTTTTACAGAAACAAAAATATTTTTCATAAACTGATAATAAAAGTTATTGCTGCCACAGTACAGCCAACAAGTTTTTATGAATACAAGAGTTCAGTGTTGGCTATAAGGCCAGAAAAAGGACAAAGTATCCAGTTTTTGTATAATGAAGGGTCTGCATTATCACTTCAGCAGCTAATCTATGATTTTTTGTTTTATTGGGAAGTATGCAAGCCTCTCAAAAGACATCTTTATGCCCTTTCTGCAAACACACACATTGCAATCGGTTTTCCAGTCCTGTTTTTCATCTTTAGCTTTGCCCTCTCATGTCCCCTGAGCAGTGGAGCATGGCATCACTCTATTACCATCTGATCGTCTCCTGGAGTTTCAAAAGGTCTGTTTTGTAGCACTGCATCCCTAATGCATTCTCTGTGTTCACTGCAGGGAAGTCCTTCTTGTCAGGCTTCAACACTATAGACATTGCTGCTCTTTACTTTCTTTTTTTTTTCTCAGTTATTTTTATTACCATTTTCCAACAGTTTTATACAAATCACTTACATATATACAATTTGTATATGTATGACTGTAAACAGAAAAAAGTAAAAAAAAAAAAAAAAAAAAAAAAAAAAAAAAAACCTGCACACACATTAAGTATTAAGTAAAAATATATCAAATCAAGCAATAGGAGGGCCGTCCAAATTTACTCATTATAATAATTAATAAAAGGTTGCCAAATTGAGTAAAATGTTTGTTCCTTCTTCCTTAAAGAATATTTAATTTTTTCTAATTGTAAATATTGCATTACGTTTCTAAGAAGGTTTTGATGAGTAGGAGGAATTTTCTTTTTCCAGTTTAGTAAAATTAGACGTCTAGCTAGCAACATCACAAAACACAATACATTAATTTGTGAGCTGTTCAAATGTATACCTGTAGGTACAACACCAAATAGTGACATTACTGGATCTGCTGGGAGTCTAACATTAAATTTTTTTGACAAAGTCTCAATTATTTTATATATTCTTTAATGAAGCAGGAGCATAGCCACAACGTTCACAAGAGGCGTCCACTCCAGGAAACATCCTGGACAGTTTTTGTTTAGAAAGGTGCAATCGGTGCAGGATTTTAAACTGCAGCAGACCGTGTCTGATACAAACTGAAGAGGAGTGGACCCGCTCTTGAGCTTCGATCCATTGGTCGTCTGTGATGTTTATTCCTAAGTCTTCACTCCAAGCATCCTTTATATGGTCAAGTGTAGTTGTACAATGTATCTGTGAAAGGTAATTATATATTCTAGAAATAGATCCCTTTTTGAGTGGGTTGTTCAATAATACATTATTCATAGGACATATTTCAGGCTGATTGGGAAAGGAGGGAAATGTTACTTTAGTAAAGTTGCGAATTTGCAAGTATTTAAAAAAGTCCTTGTTATCAATATTAAATTTATGTATTAATTGTTCAAATGTTGGAAATATTTTGTCAATTAAGAGGTCTATAATTGTGTGCACTCCTTTAAGGTCCCATTGTTGAAATGCTTGACCTGAAAACAGCTTATGTGCTTGATTACCAGTTATTGGTGTAAGGACTGAACATTGATTCCACTCAAAATGTCTTCTAATCTGAGACCAAATTTTTAGTGAGTGAGACACAACAGAATTTTGAGCCTTAAATTTAGAAAGATCAGAGGTATAATGTATCAGTGGTCTCAGTATATTAGGAGAAAAAGCTTGATTTCCCATCTGTTCCCAATCAGGTTTGAGAGATCCATTCCAAAATGACATACATCGAATATTGCAGGACCAACAATAGAGCCGGAAGTTGGGCAATCCCATTCCTCCTACGGGTTTGGGTCTTTGTAAAAAGGATTTTTTTTAATTCTTGGTGTCTTTTTATTCCAAATAAAGGACGCAATTAAAGAATCTATTTTGGTAAAAAAATTCTTATTAATCAAAATTGGAACACACTGAAAAAAAAAAAAAAAAAATTCGGCAAAACATTCATTCTGATAATATTAATTCGGCCAGCGAGAGAGATCGGGAGATTAGACCACCTCTCGATCTGTTGCTCCGTTTGTTTACATAGGTTCACAAAGTTTTTGCTGAAGAGGCCAGATATTTCCTGCGTGATATTTATTCCGAGATATTTAAAACAGTCTGAAACAGCGAACGGAAAAGGGGTGAGCATATGTACTTGATCTTTTGCTTTAGAGCTGATAGGAAATAATATGCTTTTTGACAGGTTAATTTTACATCCTGATATTTTCCCGAAGTCAGATAGCATGGTCATAATTTTTGGTAGAGTCCGAGATGGATCTGAAATATACAGAAGCAGATCGTCCGCATATAAGGACACTTTATCTCCTCTTACAATCCCCTTATAATCCCCCGTAGAGCGCAGCAAAATAGCAAGAGGTTCTATGACCAGTGCGAACAACAAGGGAGATAAAGGGCAGCCTTGTCGTGTTGAACGGTGAAGAAGAAAAGAGCAAGAGTCCATATTATTTGTGTGAACACATGCTTTAGGCTGAGCGTAAAGTAGCTGAATTAAAGAAATGTAGTAGGGGCCAAATCCAAACCTCGACAGGGCCGAGAAGAGAAAATCCCACTCAACCCTGTCGAAGGCCTTCTCGGCATCTAGTGAGACCAATATTTCGGATACTTCTTTATTTGGATTTTGAGTGTAGATAATGTTGAATAGTCGCCTGATGTTAAAAAATAACTGCCTATCTTTAACAAATCCAGTTTGGTCTGGTGACACAACAGTTGGAAGGACCTTTTCCAAACGCATCGCTAAGATCTTTGCCAAAATTTTGTTATCTACATTCAAAAGGCTTATAGGTCTATATGAACCTGGTTCTAGAGGGTCCTTGCCAGATTTATGGATTAAAGTGATGCGTGCATCGTATAATGTTGGAGGTAGAGAACTTGCAGTCAATGCTTAATTATAGGCACTTAAAAGAAGTGTTGAAATTTGATCTATAAAAGCCTTGTAAAATTCAACACTGTAACCATCAGGGCCAGGGCATTTAGAGTTTTGCATACACTGTATAGCTTGTTTTATTTCTAAGTTTGAAATAGGTTGTTCTAATATTTTTTTGTTTTCTAAACTTATAGTAGGTATCTGAAGGTTATCAAAGAATTGTTCTATTAAGTTTGAATCATTATTGGATTCTGAAGAATATAATTTAGAATAGAAATTCTTGAATGTGTCATTTATTACTTTGGGATTGGTTGTTGTCTGACCAGAA
Organism: Carassius gibelio; assembly: GCF_023724105.1. NCBI lineage: Eukaryota > Metazoa > Chordata > Actinopteri > Cypriniformes > Cyprinidae > Carassius > Carassius gibelio. The sequence goes on along the minus strand of NC_068412.1, from coordinate 12,132,998 downwards.
TCCATTCATATCTCTGTAATTAACCTTGACGTTGCTTCTTCTTTAATTTGCTGGGCTAATAGTTTACCTGTTTTTTCCCCATACTCATAATTTTTGTGTCTTAATTGTGTCAAGAATTTAGTTGTTTCTGCTGTGTAAAGTAAATTGAGTTCAGTCTGCAATGACTGCTTTCTTTTATAAAGGTCTGGTGTGGGGGAGTTGGCATAAACTCTGTCAATTTCTTTAAGTTCTTGGGTCATTTTCAACTCCTTTTCCCTTCGCTGCTTATTTTTCAAGCTATTCAAGCAAATAATCTGGCCCCTCATGTATGCTTTAAAAGTTTCCCACAAGGTGGATCTTTTGATCTCTGGATAATCATTTGTGTGCAAAAAAATATCAATTTGTTTTTGCAGTTCTTCTATTACTTTGTCATCCGATAAAAGAGCATTATTAAACCGCCATTTTTTAGTTGTCGGGACATGCCCCATCTCTACGTGGAATGATACTGGACTATGATCAGATAACATAATAGCTTCATGATCACAATGTTTGATGTTTGTTAAATTTGCATAATCAATTAAGAAGAAATCTATTCTAGAAAACGAATGGTGAACCGGAAAGAAATAAGAATATTTCCTTGTGTTGGGAGATAAAACTCTAAATGGATCAAATAATTTATAGGTATTCATGAGTGTATGAATGGCTTTAGCGGACTTTGATATGTTGGTTGGTTTTTGTGATGATCTATCAATTATTGGATCTAACACCAGATTAAAATCCCCTCCAATAATCTATTTATGAGAGTCCATATTAGGTAATGCTGTAAAGAAAGAGGTAATAAAAGCCTCATCATCAACATTAGGGGCATATACACTAGCTAGAGTAACTGGTTTATTGTACAATTTTCCTGTGACAATAACATATCGTCCTCGAGGATCAGATACTATTTTTGATGCTAAGAAGGGATGCTCAGTAAAGAGAAATAAATACTTCTTTCTTAATAATCAGTGGAAACTACAGATTACTGTGACCGGTCTCTCATATCCAAAATGAAGCTTTCATTGAACAAAAACCATGGCTTCAAAGTCTAGTTTGTTTAGTAATCAGTAGTGAAATAATCAGTCCAGAAGGTTAAAGGAATATTCTGGGTTCAATCCATCAGATAAAGAAATATCAGAAACCATTCATGAGTGTCATATTGCTGGATGTACATGATATAAGTATCAAATACACACACATATATAAGGACTGGGTAATATGGCCCAAAAAATTAGCAATATATATATGGTTACATTTATTTTGATCAAGGTTTTTATTTATTTATTTTGAGTAAGCACTGGTCTCCCATAATAACATACATTTAAATCATGAGAAACACAGTTACAGTGGTTAAAGTGGAAAAAAATCCTGAGCCTGAACTTTTTTTTTGGGGGGGGGGGGGGGGGGTTGTTTGGAGAGAAACTCCAAAGACAGACTTAGTTCAAATAGTGACGATAATAAAAAAAAAAAAAAAAAAAAAAACCCGGTAACAAGAGCGTAAAGTGCTTCGAAAGGTGCTGGTAAACAGACTGAGATAGACATGAATCTCTTCAATGATTATGTTTGGCACCATTTATTTAAAAGTACTATGTCAAATAATGTGTTATCTTCTAAACAATAAAGAGTGCTTAAAGTGCTTAAATAATTAAGTGCTCAAAGTGCTTAAAGAACTGAACTGCTAAACTCAAGATTAGAAGTGAAATCAAGGCTATTATCACTTTTTGTTCTGGGATGTAACTCGCATTTTGATTTGAAACCAACAGGCTGTTAACGTTTTTTTTTTTTTTTTTCTGCCAGTTTTCTACACAGGGTGACCAGTGGCTGCGAAATTATGAATGACAAATCATGTTCTGGTATAAATGTGCACAAACGTATTTTTTAATCGCAGACATGGTCAGTCATAGACAACGGTGCGCAGCTAATAGTTGCTCACTCCCGCGGGAGTACCGCGGGACCCAACGCCACCGAGTGCGGCGTGGACGCGAGCGGCAAGATATTATTGTGTGCAGGTTGCGGGAAAATAAAATTATTTGCGGGACTCCCGCAAAGTGGAAATATCTAACAAAATAAAATAACTAGAAACAAATAGACCTTTATTTATAATAAAATAAAATAGACTTTGCGGAATGGGAGGATGCGACAGCGACGTGTAATTCGATTCCAAAATAGAGAGATATTTAAGGGTCAAGTTCGATGGATTAGAAGCACGCAGACCGGATGATGTCCTCCAGTGGTGGAAAAGACGAATTTCCGAGATTAAGCAAACACGCCATGTACTTTGCATTCCAGCTAGCACAGGGCTTTCAGTATTTGCGGTCGCATACTGGAGCAGAGCATATTTTGTTATTGAGGAATAAGGATATTTTTTGTTAAATGTTTGAAGGAAGTGCGCAGGCCCCATAAGCTACTTTTCCTTTGAAAATGAAATAAATCCAGGTTTATTATTATTATTATATAATTTATTAGGCTACATAGCGTAATTATTATAGGTATATATTTTTTACTTTTACTTACTTTTTTACTGTATTTCTATGTTCTAATAGTTCCTTGCTCATGTTCATACTTTTAATTAAACGCAAATAAAATGGTAAAAATATACCTATATGGTTTTAGGTAGCCTATTTGTGTGAAAACAGAAGTCTAAAAACATTCAGTATAAATACACACAATGTATGGCTTAATCACAATACGTACCATGATTACCATAACTCCTGTAATAAAATTCAGTGTGAATATCTCAAACTTCTGCCACAAAGCCTTATCAAAGATTTCCACATTCAAACATCCGAACACAAAACACCATACCTCAAACTAAAATAATGCAATAAACATGAACTTACATAAAATGCAATGCAAAACTCCCTAATGTACATGACAACAAAAATAAGAACCTTAATTATTTATACAAAATCTAATCATATGTGATGTGTCATGCAGGGACTTCTGGGATTTTATTTTATTTTTTTTACTTTTTTTTCCTATCCTTGCATATATGTGGCTAATGGCTATGTTCATGACACAAGTTGATTAATTTACAGTATCTTCATATAGACAAGTTTGGTAAGTACAATAAGCAGAAAAACATTATTATTTATAGCCAAAAACAAATAAATGACCCTATGACATATTCAAATTCTATACTACTGTGTTTAAATAAAAAAATGAAACAAAAGTGAATTTAAGCACCAAATCATAATGCTGCTCATAAATGATTTTCTTAAGATTATGGTTTAACATTTAACCATGTTATTAAAATACTAGTGGTTTTAAACATTATTTCAGTAAGCTTTAGACAATGTGCAATTGTGGTAAACACACAATATTCCTCCCAGCACTACACCTGCTCTTTGTGTTTAGTGCACATGGGAGTTAAAACTCCTTGTCTGATAATTATGAAGTTATGCAAACATCTGGGCAGGAGGCCGACGGTCAACTTGTCATGACTTTTTAACTAGTCGAAGTTCACAAAACATGCTGACAGGACTTCTGACGGGCCGTTCTGACGCATGTGCCAAGGTCAGTTGACCCAGCACAGATGACCTACACTTTTCTAAATCTCTGGGATTCGACCATACATAATGAAAAAGGGTTTCTAAGGTCATTTTGTGTTAGTATGCACTCGTGTAGGTTGTTGGTCTGAATAGCACTGGCTATTTTTAGTGCCGCCCCGAGCAGAAGCGAATGCCACATGGTCCAGCACATCCATTCATCTGACCCCTGATCAGAGGGAGCAGTCACTCAGCATGAAACTTATGGAAGCAATGATGAAAACAGACCCTCCTTCATGCCCTGGAGCTGATTACTGATAAGAATGAAATGGATGGGTGAGAGCGGTATAGATTAATATTCAACAAGCCATTTGTAGGACTAGATGAATAATATACTGGATGGAAGATGCTTGTTGAGAATTCTGGAACATGTTCCAATGTCACAACACATAAGGTTGTTCTGGTTACTGGAAGCAGGGCAGATTGATGTGGAGGACTGGGAGGTCAGCGGTACTCACTTGTGCATGTGTTCCACGCTTGTGAAGATCATAACACCATAGGCGAGACCGCTCTGTACCAGAAAGTGTAAGGCATACCTGAAATGAAGCACAAGGAGAAGAAGAAACCAATGAGAGGAGCCTGTAACTTTATTAAACTGGGAAATAAGACCAGGAGGAATAAGATACATTTCTATAAAGTTCAAATTAAAAAATTTGCTTTTGAGTTTCTAATTTAATCGTTTTTGTCTATGAACTGTGGTTGTATGCATATACAAAAATCCTCATTAATCCTCTTAATTTTGCAATCATGCTATATATATATATATATATATATATATATATATATATATATATATATATATATATATATATATATATATATAAATCTGGATAAGAACAAAACAAAATGCAAATAATATTTTTTTATATATATATATAAAAAAAAATGAAATAAAACATTAATAAAAGCTATAAGTGTACCTTAATTAGACAAATATAAATGAGATATTATACAGTCAATAAATATAGTATATTATATTATATTATATTACAAATCTAAAGTAACAAATATAACCTTTCGTTGCTTTATAATTAAATAAAAATGTCTGACTTTTTTCCAGTGATGTAAGGGTGATTCTTTAATTAGGGTCACTTTTAATAAATTATCATCTTGAAAAATCTATTAATTTGGACAATTTTTCATCTATTATAATTTTTTATCACATTTCCTTGTGATCAAACTTCAAGCGGATATGGGTATGAAGTTATATCGTATAATTAAAAATTGTAAGGGATACTCCACCCCAAAATGAACATTTTGTCATTAATCACATTAATCCCCATGTCATTCCAAACACATAAAAGTTAATCTTTTGAACACAATTTAAGATATTTGGAATGAAAACCGGGAGGCTTGTGACTGTCCCGTTGACTGCCAAGTAAAATACACTGTCAAGGTCCAGAAACGTATGAAAAGCATCACCAGAATGGTCCAATCTGCCCTCAGTGGTTCAACCGTAACGTTATGAAGCGACGAGAATACGTTTTGTACGTGAAGAAAACAAAAATAACATCTTTATTCAACAAGTCGTCTCCTCTGTCTGTCCCCACATCACTGTAGTGCCATTTTGGAGAATATGAGCTGAACGCAGGCAGCTTACGTTCTTCTGTTTCAGCCACGCCACATGGATACACCGTTTTCATTCAAATCAAAACATAAATACATATGCTGTGATGGACTGAGCATCCATTCATGTGTTTCCCTGCTGAAACACTGGGATAGACTCCAGCATCCCCGAAACCCTATGCAGGACAAGCCATTTGCAAAATGGATGGATAGGGAATACATATGCTGTATCTTTATGCAGACTAATACACATATGAGTTGCTGTTTTATCCATACCTCAATGAAGACAGTAACTGAATTGCTCATTTACATGGTGTCTACACTCAGTGAACTGAATAGAGGTATTCTAACTGTCATGCTGCCAGTGCGTATCTGGCTTTACATTTTCTATATTGCAAAAGAGTGACATGACATCAGTCAATCCAAAATAACTCATTTGTGTGCACTTACAATATCATGCAATATTCAGCCGCTGCAAAAATGCATGCTGCAAACAGATAATTGCCAAAAAGGAGTAGATCTTATACACAGAAGTCTGTAATCAACACTATCCAATAGGAGAATGATGTGGGGGGACTAAATTTCATCCATCTGGAATTGTTTGGATTGTCAAATTGATATATTACACATTTGTTTGCACTGCCTATGTGATGCCAAAAAGGAAAGATGTTTGTGGGGTGGAGCAAGCTATTGCATTTTGATGAGAGATTATGAAGCTTTTTTTCTTTCCAAAAACATGCGCTGATGAATCCCACACGGTAAAACCAGGAAGACACATTTTGAAAGTAAATGAGCCCAGTTTGGATTTGATGTTGACCGAGAGCAAACAAATGTGTCGGCGAAGTCTCTGCTGGACAGAGAGAAAGGCAAACACTCTGAGTATGTGATGATAGCAAATGACATTAGAAAAGCTCACGGGCTGCCACACAAATACAGCAGACATCTGTGAGAAACACAATATTCGTTACATGAATTTGGTAGTTATAGATGATATTTCCCTCACAGAAAGGCAGTATTACAGTAAATGCATTCAAGATAAATAACTCTTAGTTTCCACTATGTCTTGGGCAATGTCACTGTTTAGAGGTCTTGCTTCTTGCCGTCACTTTTATTGCATAATGACTTCCTGTGTGATTAGACTGGACTGACTTCTGTTTAAATAGCTGTAACAGACCGCTCCGTATGTTTAGAGGTTTTTTCAGAAAGTGTCAGCTTAACCATGACTCCCACTGATACAATTTATCACATTTTGACCAAAAAAAAAAAAACATTGTGTGATGTAGTTATGAAATTTTGTCTGATTTTATTTGGAAATGTTGAAACGCATACAGAGGTGGAAAAGCTGGTGAAAACTTCTGGTGAAAGTGTTTTTACTTTAATATAAAATGTGACATTGCAAATATATTTTATCAGTGCAAAAACATAAAAAAGTGGAAAATTAATACGATTTTAAAAGCAATTGCTTTTGCTTATGTCCTACATTATCTGCTGGAACGCCACTTTTTCGTAAACGCGCATATGACAGTTAGCGGAAGCTAGATATTAAATATTGATATCTGTCTTACACAAATGCATCGATTGACTTAAGAGGGCCTTTATTTTAAGCAGCAGGTAAGTATCAATAAATATATTCTTACAAACAGTTTCCACAGCTGCGGAGGAGAATCTGGTCTTCTGCCAGCACTCCACAGCCTTATCATAAATTAAAAGGCTCGCTAACCGGCTATCAATGACCCTGCTATGGATCAATAAGGAAGACCTGAGATATGTGAGGGATGAAGCGGACAAGCACTCACCAGCCAAAGCAGAAGAGGGCCAAATAGAAGCCCAGCAGGGTGGCGACTACATGCCGGATGAAGGGACTTGTCTTGCTAGGGTGCAGGTAGAGTCTGAACCAGAAGGCCGTGACCAGGGCGAAGAGCTGGCATACCACAAAGTTCACCTAATGAGAGAGACAGCAGGTTCATTTTACACGGGTCAAGAGGAAAGGTCAACAATTAGTTCAACTCAACTTAAGAACCAAATAAAACCGAACGGTTCAAAATCAAAACGAATCTCCATGTAATCTTCAGATGTAAGTCTTCCAGTACATCAGGATTAAGGCTTTAATACTAAATGTAAACGGCTGACGTTAACACAAAATAACGGCATTTTGCAATGAGGATAAAGTAGAGGAGGAGGAGGGAAAATTGACTGCCATTCAAAAGTTGCTGTTTGTACTGTGATTAAATTCATTTTTATAAACTATGTAACGTAAAAGCACTTTTGCAATCCCATGTGAATCCCCCTCTCAGCATTTGCGAGGCACGGTTTCTATTGAAATAAATGGTTTCAAAGAATTCTCTGATGCTACAGAAACTTGTATGCATTTGGGTGTTATCACATCAAACTTCAGTAAGACATCTCAAAGGATGACAAATACAGGAACTAACCAGGTCGTGCATGCCCAACCACCTTGTGAAACAAATTCAAAATGATAAGAACAGAGGCTTGTGCTCACGAACCCATGAAGTGTTTTATTTTACTTGACATCAGTGATTACTCTACAAAGTCATGTCTGGACCAGAACGTTACAGTCTAATCTGATAAAGTATGTACAGTAGGCTGCTGTGTTGAATCATAGTCTCTATGATAGCCCTTTATTTTCCAGAACATTTTACTTACATAAGATTTGACATGCCACAGCGCTCTCTGACATCCTTTGACAGCTCTTTGGTCTTGCCCATGGTGGTGGGAGAGGTTGAAATGGAAATAGCTTGTGTGGACAGGTGTCTTATACACCTAACAAGCTGACATTAGGAGTAACGTCTTAAAGTAACAGGACTAATCTGTGATCCACGTGTGCACATAACCAGTCTGTGGGAGCCAGAAATCTTGCTGGTTGGTAGGGGATCAAATACTTATTTCACTCACTGAAATGCAAATCAATTTCTAACCTTAACATGATGTGTTTTTGTTTTTCTAGAAATTACAGACCCTTAATTTTTTTTTTCTTTGTGGGCAAACTTAAAATCAGCAGGGGATCAAATAAATATTTCCCCCAGTGTACATTTATTTAATTTTTGACTTAAATACGGTGGCCCAGTAGTACACAACACATTGGACTGATTCTGTTGTGTTGTGCTAATTTTGCTGTTGTGGCATGTTTCTGTTGTGTTGCAACTTATTTCCATTGTGTTGTGGAGATTTTTTTTTTTTTTTGTGGTATTTTTCCGCCTTGTTTCTGGTGTGTTTTGCTAATTTCATTGTTTTGACTTGCTTTCATTCTATTGTGGCTTGTTTCCGTTGTGTTGTGAAGATTTCGTTGTGTTGTGCACCACTGGGTCACCGTACATTATTGTAGTGTTTTTATGCAGGTAAAAACAAAAAGTCTCCTGTTTGGGCAAATAATAACTCAAAGAGATTTGAAGCCTCGAAATGGGAGTTCAATACAAATGCATTGCACACTATTGTACATTTTTTGCACACACAATCATTTTCTGAATGTAGGTCAAACAGGTATTGCAGAAAATGTTCATAGTGTGCAAATATATATACTGCAAAAATAGCATGAGTAGTATGGTATGCTTTTTGGAAATACCCTTAGCTCGTAAGAAACATATATTACATTTCTTCCTGGTGCTCAGTGGCCTTCTGTCTGACTCTCTCTTGAGTGTGTGTGTGTGTGTGACTGAGAGAGATAAAGCGCGAGTGAGGTCATCTGCATGTGCCTGCTGCCTTGCAAACGAGCTCCAGTTCAACAAAGAAACAATCAGTCATCAGCTTAAAATAACTCTGCATTCCCGACTCCGCACTGCTTTATTTCTCACTCTCCATTCATTTTATTCTAGTTTAGTTCACTCATTCGATTTTACATGACAGGGGACAAAGCATGTCCATTACAATAAGCCCATCTTGACTCAAATCTATTTGAAATACAGATAGACTAGAGAAGCATTTTTTTGGATGAATCTTACCTTGCATTTTTTTGGATGAATCTTACCTTGCAGTAAGATTCATCCAAGGATGACTATACTTGCTGAAGAAAGCTATCCTTTACTATTATACTTTACTTCAGGGTGCCATCTGATGAAGTCACAGCCTGTCGAATGACTGTCAGCTTTACATATGATTTCAGAATGGCTTGTTGTTTATGTTACACTGAATGGTTTCTGATAAACTGCATTTTCGGGACAAATGTCCCCTGGTAATTTAAATACTTAAAAAAAATCAATAACAGCCTTATTTGAAAATGCCAAGACAACATATATACGTTTTAACCTGGTATTTTATTTGTTTATTTAAAAAAAGTAATGACAATTACACTGAATGATAATTTTACACTTTGGAACAGTTTTTTCACAAAAGTTATTTGCAATATGAAAGCAGATACTTTACTTGCATTTAACATGTCTTTTATTTAAAATCACTTTCGTAAATGCAATTTGATTTGGACACCAAAATGTTGACATCTCATCTTTGATGCATATGCATATACACACACACACACACACACACACACACACACGTAAACATTTACTGTAATTAATTTACTGTAACCTAAACAGTTCAACCATTTAAATTACATATTACCCCATCTACGCTAAAAACGATCAAATGTTTTCCTTATGTGTTTTCAGTTAACAAGCTTAGCTTAGCCTTTAAATGGCAACTATCGCTGAAATGGTTATAACAAATATTTCTTTGTGCAAGAAATTTATTTGTGTATTTTTAGTGAAATAGCTGCAGATCTGACATCTAGCTTAGCACAGCAGTGAAGAAAAGCTCTTTTGATTAGCTAGACAAGACATGATGATTTTTCAGAGATTGAAGATAGGGGATAGGACAGAGTCATGGACAACAACTAAAGCCGATCCATCATGTCTCATCCCATATTCCTAGTACAGAGTCCATCTCTATTATAAAATGTCAGAATATGTGCTGAAGAGATGACAACAGCTCTCCGCTTAGCATAGAACCTTGGGGGATGTCATTGAAACTTCAATAAAGAAGACTTTTGGTTTGTTTTCACTGCTGTATTTCTGTCATTCACCTCTCATCTCCTCTGTCCACTTCAGATGCTTGTCACTTTCATTTTGGATCTCCCAGATTGAGATATTTTAACTGCTGGAAACGTGTCCTGCCTCGAAAAAGAAACATTGCTCATCTCCTTAACATTACAGGCGGCTATACTGTACAGAGGCAGCCATTGTTTCTCATTCAGCATAAGCAGGTCAACAGTGGGCCATAAACAATAGCTCATTGGCTTCTTCTTTGTATCCCCCACGCTTTCTGTATCACAGGAAGCATTGTTATTGGCAGGATTAATCTGATGTGCACACACGCACAACTGTAAGTGGTCAGACAGATTTATGGAGATGATGACCCTGTGCCATTTTTCTATTGTTATATCTCTAAGAGCTGTTTCAGGAGTGACCTGACATCGACCGGCACTTGTGGTCGCTTTAGAGCCATTAAAAAGAACCACAGAATTACACTCAATTAATCTGGGACATTAAACCCTAATTAAACATGACCTATCAAGATTCACACCGTTTAAAAACAGAGCAGCAAACGAGCATTATACACATCACCTCAAAGCAATACATCATGTTTACCACATTTTCATCTGTTTTCACTCCTAATTAAAAAGTTTTATACACACACACACACACACACACACACACTTTATAGTCCAATTCTTGCTATTAACAAACCATTAACTTTAACCTTTGCTTCAATAAACTCCTAATTTGTTGCCCATTAATTTTTCATTTGGTCAGTGTTAAGTTTGGGTATTGGGTATGATTGGGATGTAGAATATGGTCATGCAGAATATGTGCTTTATAAGTACTAATAAACAGTCAATATGTTAATCATAGGCATGCTAATTAGCAACTAGTTAATAGTGAGAATTGGCCCCTATAATAAAGTCAAGTGTTAGCCTTTTTTATAAACATCTAGACCACGCAAATAGGCTACACTTGGCACTTCTGATTACCAGTCTGAATAGCAGTAAGAGTCTCAGCATTAAGGACACAGAGACAGCGATGACAGATTTTGTTCCCCTGTGGCTCTAAACCATCTCTCTTTGCAGCCAGCCATCTGGCTTAGTTTCCACAGACACCTCCAGCCATTCAGCTGAGAGAGAAATATATGAGGAAAGGGACATTTGGGAAGAAGGAGAAACAGGGAATGACTGGAGGGTCAATATTAGAGAGCCTGGCCACTGTGTGCTGTGCAAATAAATCAGTAAAATGTATACTAAATGGTAAACCAGCCTTTTATATTTGAGGGGAAATGTGTACTAACATGTAGAACAAGTACTATGAACACACTGAACTAAAGCTCAAAAAGTGGTTTCTAAATGTAACACCATTAGTAGCTGGGTAATCAAACAGGAAATGTCAACAAACCTGGGGTGTGCGATATGATGATTTTTGATCGTGGATGATATAAATGTCTCTACGATCTGCTTTTGAAGAAATATCGTAGTATCGTGCTAAAGCGAACATTCTATCAGCTGCAGTTCTGGGGCCTTCATCATATAATGTACAATGACACATGCATTCACAGCAGTGTTAACTCAACACTAGAGTTATTCTCTCATTATTTGCATGTGCTTTTAAATGTTTCATTCGCGCACTGGTCTGACCTGTGCATTTTCTGAGCGGTTTCACCCAAAGCGCGTGCGCTAATGCATGTCAAACAACTTATTATTGTTAAATGCAAGCCAAAATCATCACAGTTAAAAGAACCAAAGACTTAAACAACTTCAGTCTATGTGCATTGAATTTATTTAATACACGAGTTTCACAATTTGAGTTGAATTACTGAAATGAACTTTTCCACGACATTGTAATTTATTGAGATGCACCTGTATGAGCTTTTTAATGGTATAGTGTATAATGTTACAGTAATGGATGTAATCAAAGCAGTTCCGCTCATGAACGCTACTTTATCAGATAAAATGAAAATGCCATCAAAACTTTTCTGAAGACAGTCTAATCCCTTCAGAGATACATTCATATAAAACACCCGTGCGGTGTTCTCATTTTGAAACGTGCAGTGCTCATGTTTATTCAACGTTCGTTATTTAAGTCAAATGCTACAAATAAATCAATGTATGGGAAACACTGGTAATGTATATCGAAATATCGGAAATGTGTTTAAAAGTCATATCACCGGTTTTGAAAAAATATATTGCGATACATATTGTTATCGAATTATTGTCCAGACCTAATCTGTATTTTTACAAAGTTTATCTATATTCCTTGAAATATGAACAGCATTAGTGTGTACTATAAACCTCCTGGTAGCCTTGTAGCTAACACCAACAATCAATTTACAAAACAGAAGGAAGACAAATAGAGTGCCGGGGAGGCGTGACCAGAATAGAGTTTTTTATAAAGTGCCTCTGGCACTCTGGTGTAGGGCTAACCAGCTCAACCAGATCCCCAAAATAGGCATGGTGGTCTACCAGCTCTAGCTACACCAAGATGAATCGACCTTGCTCCCAACAACCGATTAACCTCTTTAAACCAACTTGAATTGTTATAGTTCAATTTTCCACTTTCATTAACAAATCAAACACCGGCTAATGTTTGAATAGGAGACATAAAGATTTGACATTAGCATCAATATTTTGATTGGCATTCAATTTCCTTAGCCTTTAGCGGTAGGCTAAAGAAGCTTGACAAACCTTTTATACAGACTTTTATTGAAGAGTCTGCATTATCCTGTCATACCTGCTTCATACTTGATACAACAGACCAATTTTGGTTTGCAAGTTATTAAATAAGGCGTAGGCTGACTAAAGTCCATTCCCCATTTATGTGATGGTCCTTAAACTAAAGGCTTAAAATAGCCAATTCCAATGGGTAAAACAAATTCCTACAAATGACACTCTAGATCAATTTTCACATTTGAGCTCTTCGGTTAAAAAGGAAGACGCACACAATCACTTCAAAGCACTCAAACGGTAATCAATATCATTGCAATAAGCGATACTAAACCTAGAGCAATTAAGCTATCTGTGGCACTGCCAGTCAGGTTTAACGGTGACAAAGAGCCTTGGCAGAGATTCCTGGCAAAGACGAAAGAAATGCAAGACACTGATTCTTCCTCTGTTTTCCCGAGAGCTCTGAACTTCATTGCACAGAATCACCAAAAAATACATGCTCTATGCAGACAATTTTAGGTTGCAAAAAAAAGAAAGTAAATACGAGTGGGACTTTTTACATATTTTTATTATATATATATATATATATATATATATATATATATATATATATATATATATATTATATATATATATATATATATATATATATAATTAACCATAAAATAAGAAGCAGACAAATAAGTAATGTAGAACATTATGAGCAAATCATCATTGAATTACCATAGTATATCCAAAAACCATTGCAATACCATGGTACTTTTTTTGGTACAGGATTTCTGAACTAATATACTAGCTACTTTTGAACAGAATTAACAAACACAACCTGCAGAGAGAAAGAGAGAAAAAAAAGAAACATTACCAAACTAAAAATTCAAAAGTGCAGCATGGCCAAACAAATTCAATTAGTCTTGGTCTTTTTTTCTCTTTTGAGGCCTTGGCAATATACACACAAAAATAGAAAGAAAGTCCCTGGGACATGATGCCCAGCACGTCCACACTTTAAAACAAATGTCTTTTATTCACTGAGCTACTCTTTTGAACTGATTAAATGTTTCACCCTACAGCAAAACTGTCTCAAATGTGCTTATGTTTTATGATAGCGCAGCTGCTCCATTAACAAAGCAGGGGGTAAACAAGACTTGTTCCATCTGACTACGTCACTGCTTCTCTTGTGCCTCACGATTTGGTATCCAAGCAACCGACTGCTCAACAGAGCGCAGCTTCGCCAAAGTGAGGCAGATCGGCTCTGAGGAGGGACATTAAACTCCTCTGACAGCTCCTGAGGCACTGTGGTGGAACGCTGTTCTTTTGAGACCGCCAGTAACAGCTCCGAGTCTGACACATTTCTACACAGATCTCAATCTCCTGTCACCCTCACAGGAACTACAGGGCCCAGTTATGGAGCAAGTAACCAGTCCTGTGGCTGGTTGCATAAACTACTCACAAGTTATTCATAAAAAAAAAAAAATTCTGCAAGACTAATTATAATTTTTTTTTTAAATGATATAAAAACATATGGTAGCACTTTATTTTACAGTCCTGTTCCTCATGTACATACTATGTACTTATTATAGTAATGACAATAACTATGTAATAACTAGGTACTAACCCTGAACCTACCCCTAAACCTAACCTTACCCCATGTAGTTACCTTGTGTTACCAGAACTTTCTTAGATAAATACACTGTAAGTAAACTATAAGTACATGTTAGTACACGTACTGTAAAATAAAGTGCAACCAAACATATACTGGTCTAATCTGAATCCAAAAAGTCTAAACATATTGAGGCCCTGGATTCCCAAACCGTATGTCTGTGATGATGCCCACACTACAGGACACTTTATCGCTTTCTCATAGACTTGCATACAGGTTCCTGCACAGTTGCGTCATGTTATAGTAGACATCATATATAGGAAGATAGGTAATGAGGAACAGAACTGTTCCAGACACACTCTGTCTTAAGTCAGAGAGTTTATTCACAGTGCATCAATGATATTCTGCATCAGCAAACACAGATATTCAATAAACCATAATCATACACACATAATTACAGTATAAAAGATATGGATGCAAGACAGATTTAAATATGGAATTTATGACGCATATGCAATTTGACCACTTAACTGATTTCAAAACTGATGACGAATAAAAAGTGTATAATTAGAAAAGTCTCAAATGCAAGCTTTATTGTATTTATTTATTTATTTTGCTTGTTTTTATTAATTCGTTGCTTTTCTCTGTTTTGTGAAAGGTGGCAACCAGTGTTAAAATGCAACATCACCCCTTACTATGTTGGAGGGTCTAAACAGCTAGTTACTGTTGCTAGATTTATTTAAAATTTCATTAAGTGTGTAGTATTAACAGATCTATTTTTATTATAAATTGCATATTGTTAATTAGCACTAGAGTGCTGCAGAATTAATGGTCTCAAAAATGTTTCAGAAGTTAAACTACTCTTAATATGATGCTCATGATGTGTAAAAACAGCAATAAATGACCTCCATCTGCCAAGTAAACAATTCAAGTGAGCAGCTGGAATGTGAGAATCATCACATCAACAGCCTTCAATATATCAATGTGCTTTATTATTCGTGAAACAATGAATAATACAATGCTAAAAGACTATGTGGCAAGCTTCTATTTATTATTTGCCAATAACACATTGCCAATATACCATGCGCCACTAATTAAAGAACTTTGAGAAAAATTGGAATAAAGTTAAAGGTAAGTTTTTACGTAGAAATCTGCTTCAAGGAACAAGCCTGTCAAGTCAGTCTAACTTGCATGTGGTACCTGTCATTCCCATGGGAATCTACTGTGTACTTCATTTCACACCTGTATGAGTCTCCAATACCTCCAATGCACATATAGCAGCCTGCCAGCAGACGCCCACTCATCTCTGCTCCTGGGCTGTATGTATTTCTTCCGTATTCACTGATTCACTTGGCAATCAATCTCTAAAATAGGTCCCAGCAAGGCAGCAAATCCAACCTTGCACTTGCAGGCAAAGATAAGAGACTAGTGTGCCAGAAGTGTTCCCAAGATAAGCCACGTTTCCTCCAGAGCTTCATTCAAGCTAACCTCCAAGAGACAAGTTCAGTATCATTCATGCTATTTTCCATATTCATTTCTATTCAGTCCTCAAATTTACGATTTATAGTCACTCATGTTTGCTTTACTGAAACAAAGCAAGGTGTTCATGCTAATTTAATGACATGTGGCACATGAATTAAACATGAACGTCCCCATCTAAAACCCTTTATGTTTATTTTTTTCCTTTCTCAATGAGGAAAGTTGATGCCAAGTAGTAAACTTGTCCAATTTTATGACATTCTATAAATATGCTTTCTTGTCCTTGGAAGCTATCATACTTGGAAGCCACCAAGGTTTGCTATGCTAGGAAACAAAAAAGGAAAGCCTACTCCCTTTTTATTTCTAGCCAAGTCTAAAGGATTGTTTTTACAGCTACATTGAACACTGTTTGGAAACATTTATTCAAGTTCAGAAGAACATAGTCATATTTCAGTTTCTGATGGCACATCTTAATTTCAATCTCCCAAATGTAACATTTCAATTATTTTCACAACTTCCCATAATCTTTGAAGTAAATGTTGATTAACTCCCAATTACATCAGAAAAATATTGGTACTTTTATCCTTGGATCACTTGGTAAGGGCCAAATAAGACAGAAGCATGTTGCCTTCTAAAATTCATCCACAGAGAGAGAGAGACTGAGAAGAAAGCAGCAGAGGCGGCCTGCCTGCTCCAGTTGAACATCAAACGTGGCTTTTCCAGCCAGGCTTCGCCTGAACATCCGTTATGAAGAGAAAGAGAGACTTTAAACAATACCCGGATAACATACTGAATCATTAACCAGTGGACACTTTGATTTCTTATAAGGCCATGGGAGCTGAGGAGAAGTCAGAGTCAAAAAGCTGAACAAACAAAAATTACGTACAAAGGAAGTTTCTTGTGGTCACACCACGTGTGTTGATAACAACCAAATTCCCTCAGGCTGTATGTCTAGGAATGTACTTCCACAACTAGCCTACTAATTCTTCCAGAACACTTCCTCAACCATCATCACATGCTTTGTATACTAGGAAACTACATGAAACCAGAGAGAGAGAGAGGGTGAGCACATGAGATAGTCGCAATTTCCAGTGGCATCTTTTGATAGTTTTTTTGAGGAACATTTACTACACACTCTAACAAACAAGCACATTTCAAATCCCCAAAAAGCAGCACAATGAAAGCCTAAAAAATTGAACTAGAAATAACAAAAGAAAACCATGGAAAAGCTTAAGGGAAGCACAAGGAAGGATCATGTGACACCGAAGACTAGAGCAATGGTTGATGAAATTGATTTCGCAATCACAGGAATAAATTTCATTTAAAACTACAATAAAGTGGTATAATATTTCACAATATTACAGTTTTTCCTGTATTTCGATTAAGAATTAAGCATCCCAAATGCACATGCTGTGCAGTCCTTTGTCCTCCTGTATCTAAACCTGTAGCTGCAGAATAGCATAAAGCAACATCTCCTGCTTTCAAACACTTCACCACAAACAAAAGACTCCTGTCAACGGCAGCATGCTTCGGCTACATCCTTTTATGTTCATCCAATGATCACAGCTTCCTTGGTCAGCTATAAATAAACCACCATTCAAGCCTGGCCTGGCCTGCATGACAAATGTCTGATATTCACCCCACCTCAAACAGAATACATAGCTAGCCAATACAAAAAAAATCTCAACCTCACTTGTGGAGGCCACTCTCTAGAAAAAAAGTGACCAATTTAAAGGACTAAAATAAAATGTAATGATAAATTACATGCCATCCAAGATGTTAATGTCTTTCTTTCTTCTGTTGAAAAGAAATTAAAGTTTTTGAGGAGAATTCCAGGATTTTTCTCCATATAGTGGACTTCAACGGGGATCAATGGGTTGAAGGTCCAAATTGAAGGTTTCAGTGCAGCTTCAAAGGGCTCCAACACATCCCAGCTGAGAAATAAATGTCTTAACTAACAAAACTATTGATGATAAAAAAAAAAAATTTAAAAAAAACGCTTTTTGTAATATCCAAACCGTAAACGTATAAGTGAAGTTGTGGATGCGTATTGCACAGCTAGTGCAAGACAAACATTTGTTGTTAAAAAGTATATATATATATATATATATATATATATATATATATATATATATATATATATATATATATATATATTTTTTTTTTTTTTTTTTTTTTTTTTTGAAAATTACAGATTGTTTGCCTAGATAATACCCTTATTCCTAGACTAAGACACAAGTCTCCATGCGTGTACTTTCAGCAGTTGGACATGAACCAAGCTTTACCATCTTATAATGAGCCTGCAAATGGAAAAGGGCAAAATGTGTTACCGCTAAATCAGACCATGCATTCTGAAAGGGGCACTCTGACAATCCCACCTTACAAGCTGTAATGACTAACAATCAGTTTCTGAAAGTTCTGGTTGCTAGGATACATGGCTGCCACAGAGGCTGGAAATGAGACTGACAGTAAGTCATGGAGAAAGAAAAGCGACTGATCAATTTCCTTTTCATATCAGCAATGAGTCATGACACGCACCAGTGCAAAATAACATCACACCTGAGCATTGTTAGCAACAGATGCCACCTGGAAGAAGCCAAGAGATGCTGTCTGGTCTTAAAGAGACAAAAAATTGCTTCAAGATGATCTGTTAGCATTGCTTTTGAATAAGGATTTAGACCAGGGTAGGGCTGCAGCAGCTGTTCAGAAGTTCGTCCATAAATTGGAACACAAAGTCCAGGCTTATTAACTAACTTGAATAAGTTACAAATGTACTAATTAAACTTGAATGATTCCCATTCATCTGTTTAGCACAAAATAAGATATTCTTTGTTGTATTTTCCTGTCAAAATAAAAGTGTTCCTATGGAAGTCTTCAGCTTTTAAGAACAGACGGGTTTTCCGGTAGTGGGTGACGTTAATGAACAAACGGCAATCTCATTGGCTGGCGCTCACCTGTTATCTTCTTTGTTTTTATTTCAGCAAATCAGTTCAAGCGAACACACAAAACCTGATTAATATTCATGAATCCAGCAGCTCATCTCAACTGCTCCTTAGTAATGGTTAGTGTTTTTATAGTTCTTATTATTAGAAATTGTATCATTATTATCCTATCAGTATTTTTGTTCATTTTTTTCCAAATTTTTTTTTTTGTCAGAAACATTGAATGACAAGTTAAAATGTTCAGTTAAAATTACCAATATGCATTCAAACATGGTTTTCAAATTTTATCTAATTACTTAAGTTATATTAAATAATACTTGATTATTATAAAGCTTGACTGACTGATGTTAAATGTTAAACTATGACTATGGAAGTCAATGGTTTGTTGTATGCATGTTATAACTTAGTGCTAATTTACATCGCAACTGTGATTATGCAGCAACTAACACATCTGTTTCTTCAATACTTTGATGGTTTGGTCTAAAAACACATAAATTACCAAACATCAGCCACTGTGTCGCCAAAAGATTCTGTCTATATTAAACTACAGTTTTGAGATTCTTTGGATAAACTAAAAAAATAAAAAAGGTTTGTACTGATCCAGAGAAATGTTATCATTACGAGGGCTTGCAAAATGTTAAATACTTAATACTTAAATGTAAAACATTTAACTATTACGGTCTTAATAGAAGGCACGTTAGCTTCTTTCACACTTACATCTCTGGGTGTTTGCTGCATAAAAACATTGGTCGATATTCTCATTGATCTAAACATAAACAGCTGAAAGGCTGATTGTAAATGCAAATGAATTCTCTGCCACTAGTTGGTGCTTTTGAAAAGGCTCAAATATAGCAGTTTTCCTGGTAACAGCTGTACACAAAGTAGCACTGCGCTCATAAATGCTACTTTCTAAAGCAAGATAAAAAGAAGATGCCACTGAAACTTCTCTTAAGACATTCGGTTTCATTTCAGAGATTCATTAATAAAAAAAAAAACTCTTGGGCTGCATTTTGACTTTTAAATGTGCAGCGCTCATAGGTTATTTGTTCAGGGAAATTATAGACTTTTGAAGATTAATCAAGCTATAAATCGCAATTCTTCTTTCTGTCCCCAAATGTAAGACCTCTTTAAATTATAATTAAGACTTTTCTTATACCATTTAAAATACATAAGACTTTTATGGCCTTAAATGTGATACAACTCAACTCAAGACTTTTTAAGGGCCCAAGGGAACCCTGTTTTTAAGATAGCCCAATGGGCAGGGCAGTGATACATTTTGGTAGCCCAACTGGAAGACATAATAGACCCGGTACATTGGGTTATTTTGCGAGCCCTGATTCCTAAACAAGTGTTTTAGAAAGCAAGCCAACAGGCCCTACAAGACCATAATACAATAAGGGTTATTTCCAGGTGCCAATAGTTACAGCTGATTGTCTCCCATTGATAAGGCAAGAACTCTTCAAGTGCATCCTTACATTTTGGCCTGTGCTCAGTGGCCGTGATGAGTAAGATGCAGTCATTACTCATACGACCAGAAACTTGAGAATTCTAAACATCATCAAAACATTCCTGCTCTTGTTGAGCAAGCAGAATCATTGTCTTTGGCCACTCTGGGCGATGTCACTGAAGGTCACTGTGAAGTTATTTAGGACAGCTATTTCTGTAAGAATTGCTTGAGTCTTACTTTAACATGTTAAATAAAAGGTTTCAATGTTTAAAGAAAGTCATACAGGTTTGGAATAACTGTACTGTAAACTCTTCTGTAAATGTAAATCCTTAACTGGCACGCTATGGCAAGATGCAAGGGCCATATTTACCTCCCTATTATATAAGGTGTCATATGTGACCCTGGACCACAAAACCTTAAGTATTAAGTGTCAAATGTTTTTGAAATTAAGATTTAGCAATGCATATTACTAATCAAAAATGAAGTTTTGATATATTGATAGCAGGAAATGTACTAAATATCTTAATGTAACATGATCTTTACTTAATATCCTAATGATTTTTGGCATAAAAGAAAAATCATTTTGACCCATACAGTGTTTTTTTTGGCTATTGCTACAAATATACCCCAAAGAATTAAGACTGGTTTTGGTCTCTCTCTTAATGGATGATTTCAGTGACAGTCCTAGAAGACACAAATATGAGGGAGCCAGAAACAGCCAGGTTCAAAACTTGGTAAAAGTTCTACATCCTCACCACATCAGAGAAATTATATCACACACACATGATAAATTCCTCACAGGTATTGAGATTAATTGGTAAGAACCTGTTCTATTAAACACACACACTGAATTCCCTCTTTTTTTATTTTTGATGTACAATTACAGTATTTAAATGAATACTATTTTGAATTCATTCTGCTTTCAGTTTTGTCATAAGTTATTTTAATTTCAGTTTGAATCATTTTAGCACTTAAACTTTTTTTAGATATACTTCAACCAATCCAATCCACTGTTAAAAAACCCCAACTGCATTATGACCAAGCTGAACTTTACCACATTAACGACAAAAAAAGGAAGTACAACACTTTAGCACAATACTCCCAGAAGCAGACCTCAAGCAGAGACAACTGGTCCCAAGAGAGTGCACATTTAGAGAGATAGAGGGGGGGCATATACCTCCTCTGAGAAATCAGGGCTGTGCCTCATGCTCCTGCTGGTCTCATGGGGCGAGCGACAAGAGACCTGTGTGCTTCCTTATTATAAACCGCTACAAAAACATATGCCCCTGCCTTTCAACAGGTAGTGAGGGGAGAAACCAGTGAGTCTTGACCCAGGAGCTCAATGCTTTGACGTAGCCCTGCTATTTCTTCCTTCCCAAAAACACATCTTTCTATGTAAATTAGGATTATTTAGTCACCTTATTCACAAAACTTTTTTGACAAGTCTGTGTAGTTATCGTTCTTAGTGTGAACGGGCCTTTAGCATTTTAACCAATCTTTTGAATGGCTTTTACATGATATATGAGGGTTGCTCTAAGAAGTGTCCTTTAAGTGTGGACTAGTGGCGTACTAACAAATGAACAGAACATAGTTTATTTGAAATCGTTGGCCACACACTATGAGTTCTCCAACAATCATCAAACTTTGAAAAATAACCAGAATATTCAGGAAAGAAACCAAACACAGCATTAGACATTGGTTTAAAGAGCTGCTGTCGCCTATAGAAGTTGTTTGTGACCGTCTTCTACCTCAGATAACCATCATAAAGTGTTTTTAAAGTCAAAGAGTGTAACTTCTGCAAATGGTAAAAAAAAAGGTTTCCCCAAACACTCCCTCTGTCTGCCATTGGTCAGCCAAACGGATAGCCGCGCCCTAAACTCCCACCATTGGTTGATCCAATGTAGCTGTTTCCAAGAGTTTTAAAAAGAGTCACTATGTTTACACTTTTCTAAATAGGGGACTCTCTATATTTGACTGGGATTTGCATTGTAAAATATTACACACTTCACTTCAAGGAATAGATTACCCAAAAATGAAATGTATTAGACCCCAATGTTATTTAATTAAAGTTTAAATTTAATCACACAACATGAGTGTGATTACATGAGGACAGAGTTTTTATTTTGGGATGAACTATCCATTTAATTATAGTGCCATAAAATGCAAACCAAGGGCTTTAGGACCTAGGTGCTGATATTCTCTCAGCTGACTGGGAAGTCCCTTACTGACAAAGCTATTTTAACTGCACCTGTTTCAAATTATACACTGTCAGGTTATGGCACAATATTTTGAGCCCAGCCTAGCAACCCACATCTTGCATAATCAGAAACAGATCTATTATGGCTTCACTCTTGTTTTGGCTGAAGCTCAGGACGTAGTAATCCTGACAGCTTGTTTCATGATGTGCTCGGGCTGAGTTATTGATTCCTGTCACTTTAGCAGTAGTTCTAGAGTGGACTCGTATCAGGAGAGGGTTTGTAGGCATGAAGCCTGCCAAAATCTCATTCAAAAAAGCTGGTGAAGAAGTATGCCAACGACAGAGCAAAGGGCACTAAAGCTGTGGATATTACCAAATGGACTTACAGATCAGAAACCAACTTGTTTGCTTGGATTTCCATCCTTGATTTATCTTGATGATAATAGGTTAGTATTTTGAGGAATGTTGGCATTGAAGTAAAAAAAAAAATGGCTGAAAATGTACTCACCCTGCAGGCAATCTGAGATGTAAATACGTTTGTTTCTTCATCAGAACAGATTTGGAGATATTTGGCTTTACATCACTTGCTCGCTAATGGATCCTCTGCAGTGAATGGGTGCCGTCAGAATGAGTCCAAATCGCTGATAAAAACATATCAATAATCCACAAGTAATCCACATGACTCCATCAATTAATGTCTTGTGAAGTGAAAAAATGTGTTTGTAAAAAAAAAAAAAAAATACAATTCCATCACTAAGATTATATCCTTTTACTCCATCATTATATAGCTTTCTCCAGTGAATAAGTTGTCTCATCTGAATTAGGAGAGAAATATGCAAAGATCAAGCAACCTTTCCACCCCAAAACAGTTAACAGAATATATCAGTGGACAGGGCTGGGTGATTTTGTATAGAAATATTACCAAATTACATTCACACAGCACTTTTGTGTTGACAAAGGTGTGACGCGGGCACTGGAATAGGTGAAACATGCAAAAAGATAGGAGTGAACTTCTTTTAACTTGAGCGGCGTATTTTTAGAATGGTGTTGCATGCATGAGACACTGCAAGAGACGCAAGTGCAACATTCAAACACATCCATGTTTACAGAGAAAAAAAACTATGGAAAGGCAGCGAAATCGAATAAAAAAACCTGTAAAGAACTACTACTGTATGTCTGTCATTTCTGTTGTTATTCTGCTGTTGTTTATAAAGAAAATGTATAGTTAATAAAAGACTACTGGTGTTATACCTTCAGTCATTTTGATTATTAATTACCTTGACTGTTGAGATTTTCTAAAAAATAATTTTCCTCGTTTTATTTCTGAACACATAATATGTATCAGACAAGTTTGTACAATATGTAGTTTTTGCATCTTTTCTGCAAAGATGTTTAATTTGTTTGACATTTACATCATCTAAGTGCATGTGTGCTGCACTTAGAATAGAATTTTCTTTAACTAGAGGGTTAATAAAGAAAAAGTAACTTGAACCATGTTGTAGGCTTGTTACATTTTCAAGTTGACTAGTTAATTTTATGTATTTTTTATCAAAAATCGGTCAAATATTCTACAAAAATTTAGATTAACATTTTTTTGCAAAATCGCCCAGTGCTATCAGTGGATTTTGATGTAAAAGGGAACAAGAGGATAAGACTTTTTCACTGAAGTTATAATGGATAATGGACTCATAATTTGGTCAGAACTAATGGTTTAAATTTAAACCGATAATAATGGATTCGTTTCTTATCCAGCCTTTTGCTTCACAAGAAATGAACTGATGGACTTTAGTCATGGATTAATTTTGGATTACTGTGATGATTTTATGGACTCTCATTCTGACGGCACCCATTCACTGCAGAGGATCCATTGGTGAGCAAGTGATGTAATGCTAAATCTCTTCAAATACCGATTTCCAGTCTACACTTGCTTGGCCTGAAAGTGAGTACATTTTCTTTTCTGGGTTAACTATTCCTAACACTCTCACTGCTGAGTCCCACACCAATAAAATATATTTAACATATGTAAAAAATAAAGAGGTTGAACAGGTAGACGTTTCAAAAGAAATGCAAGAATGTCTACACTCCAAAAACTGGCTTTCAACTAGATGCACTGCACACATCTCACTGAACATAAGTGAACTTTGTATCACTTACTTGCATGCATGGAAGCCAGGATTTTAGCTGCTAGATTTGATGAATATTTCATCATACATCCACACAAGTTTAATACAGCAACATTGGGAACATATGCCGTATATCTCTTGTTTTTTGGAGGGTTATGAAAGAAAGATAGGATTTAACCTGAGGCATATAACTTATAACACAGGCATTAATAATAATTCATCAATACAAAAAAAATCTACAATAGGCTTGTGATTCCAGCAACCACAGAACACATCTGCTGAAAATTGCTTGGTAATGTGGTAATTATTTATATAATGGTGCATTTCATGAAAAGTTTTATATATATATATATATATATATATATATATATATATATATATATATATATATATATATATATAATTTAAAAAAGCAAACTTTCTTTTATTCTAAATTCATTGCACAAAAAATATTGAAATATTTCAAGAGTTTTTGGTTTTAATTCTGATAGTTATGACTTACAGCTTAGGAAGAATAAAAATTCAGTATATCAAAATATTTGAATATTTTCTCAAAGATCAATCAAAAAAAGATTTACAGAACCGAGATGTTTAAGATCCCCAAAGCAGGTTTAATTATGCACTGAATACTTGGTTGGGGCTCCTTTTGTGTGAATTACTGCTTCAATGCGGCGTGGCATGGAGGCGATCAGCCTGTGGCACTGCTGAGGCGTTATTGAATAGCGGTCTTCAGCTCCGTATTGTTTGTCAGATGTTACTTATCTTCCTCTTCACAATACCTCATAGATTCTCTGTGAGATTTAGGTCAGGCGAGTTGGCTGGCCAATCAAACACAGTAATATCATGGTCATCAAACCACTTGGAAGTGGTTTTGGCACTGTGGGCAGGTGCGAAAGTCCTGCAAAATGAAATCAGCATCTCCATAAAGCTTCTCAGCACACGGAAGCATAAAGTGCTCCAAAATCTCCCGGTAGATGGCTTGCACTGACTTTGGACTTGATCAAACACAATGGAGCAACACCAAGAGAGACGTCACGGCACCCCAAATCATCACTCACTCCGGAAACTTCACACTGGACTTCAAGCAGCTTGGATTCTGTGCCTCTCCAGTCTTCCTCCAGACCTTGATTTCCAAATGAAATGCTAAATTTACTTTCATCTGAAAAGAGGACCACTGAACAACAGTCCAGTTATTTTTCTCTTTACCCCAAGTGAAATGCTTCTGACATTTTTTCTGGTTCAGGAGTGTCTTGGTTCTAGGAATGTGACAGCTGTAGCCCTTTTCCTGCAGACGTCTGAGTGTGGTGACTCTTGATGTGCTGACTCAAGCTTCAGTCGGGTCCTTGTGAAGTTCTCCCAAGTTCTTGAATCGGCTTTTCCTGACAATCTTCCCAAGGCTGTGGTCTTCCCTGTTGCTTGTTTAACTTTTGCAACCACCGTTTTTCCTTCCAGTCAACTTTCTATGAATATATTTTAATACAGCACTCTGTGAAAAGCCATCCTTTTCAGCAATAACCTGCTGCGTTGCTTACCCTCCTGGTGGAGGGTGTTGATGATTGTCTTCTGGACAACTGTCAAGTCAGCAGTCTTTCCCATTATTGTGGTTGCATGTTCTAAACTAGCCCAAGAGGTACTGTACCCAGTATTTATACTCAAAATTAATCAAACTAATCAAGCTAAAAATGAAATATTCAAATTTTGTGAGACACTGAATTCTTAATTTTCCTAAGGTGTAAGTCAAATGAATCTACAATAGCAAAGTTTGCTTTTTCTAAATTAAATTACAAAAAAAAGACCTTTTCCACGATATTCTATTTTTTTTAGATGCACCATTGTTTTACACGAGATAAAACATGCTGAGGAGACGTACATCGGAGAAGACGACATCTCAACAAAATAACAACGTGAAAAAAATGGGGAACTGAAACAACTATCGCTGCCTTAACTGAAGTGTTCTTTTGCGTTAATAACTCATGGTACAACGGTTTGTATTTAGGACATCTGTACACATAATCTTTTTTTTTTTTTTTGCAGAACGTCTCTCCAGCCCAGCAGGATTCGTGACTATGGCGGTGTCCAAATAATCGAGCTGCCTACATAGACAACATCACGGGGCGTTACTGGCGCTCGCGAGCATGATGTCTGGACTTCTCCTAAGGCGCCTGTATGACTAAAATGCTGTCTAAACAGATAACATGCTTGGTTTAGCAACAAAGCCTGTGACTCACTTGTCATCAGGCAATATTTTGAGAAAAATACAGGAAGGAAAAGGAGACAAACTAGCGTTATGAAATACGCGAAGATGAATTTCAGGCTCGTTGTGTCAAGAATATCATCCCAAAACGCTCTTCTATCATGCAGTTTGTATGTGCGCATTAATGTGCTAGATTTACAGCAAACGGCTCACCAGCTAGCGATCTTCGCTATGCAAAAAATGACAAAAGCGAAACATAAATCCCAGTTAAAGTGACAGTTTACCTGGTCCAGTGGCAGATCAATAATCTTACTAATTGGCTGCAGCAGTGTGGAGCCCGTGCAAGACGTTGAAGTGGCCATGACTCAGTCCAGCTCCACTCCCTTACAGTGAAAATCGCCCAAAACGTCGTTTGTCCTCTTTCTCTCCCTCTCTTCCTCTCTTTATGGTGGATGGGTGTTGGGAATGATGTTCTCTGGTGTTGCTCTGGTCGCGGACTGTCAGCGCTGTTGCACCGCCTGAACATCAACACAAAGCCCGTGTAGGCGGACTGGCTCGCCCTTCCCCTCCATTACATCAAACTACTGCTGCTCAATTACTTACAGTACACACACACACACACACACACACACACACACACAGAGAGAGAGAGAGAGCCAGAGAGAGAGGGCGCAAAATAACTTTACTGACACTCCCTCTCATTCACATCCCTCATTTACTATATAGCCATATACTATAGCCTATAGAGTTAATTATGGCCATTTTAAAAACTGCACTTAATAAATAAAATAGTTAATTGATGTGCATGCTCATAAGACTCCAGACAACCAGATTTCTAGAAAAGTTGCTTTATGAGGATCGACCCTTAATGGGCGTGGCCATGTTGACATCACATGACCAGCTGTAGCCTAACTCTAATAAAAACAACAACAATAATAAAATAAAATTTCAGCCATTGCTCAAAGCGCTTTGCAAAGTATAAAAAAGTAAAAACAATACACAATGTACATATGACAAATATGTTAGGACTAAGTGGACTCTATCAAAAAAAGGGGCAGATTTTCTCAGTAACACTTTAAAATAACTTAAAGCAACTCTATGTACTTTTTTTTTACCTTGAAAAATCAATCCCAAATCATTCTGATGGCACACAGACTTCTAATAAGCCAAATGACTTCTCTATCCCATGCTTCCTGTTATCCAGAGGCATTATTAATAACACTGGGAGTATGAATGCTTGGTGAAACACTGAAATTCTGTGAAAATGTGGATTGCTTTAAGCAATCAATAAAAGCAGGTGTACAGTTATATTATTTATATGACAGTGAATTCCACTCGCTTTACTGGTTCAAAACAATAAACAAAACTATACATTGCTACAACATTACCAAGCATTATGAAATTAGCTATTTATTACTCAACAAACTAACATTAGGCTAAATATTCATTTAAGCAGTTGTGATAAGAAATGTGATAAAATTATCTGTTTATATATCTGGACACTGACCTGACCCCCAGCAGCACATTCCCAGACCCCATGGGCATAGACCCTTGCATGATAAAATTAGATTGAATTACATGATAAATACAAATATATTGGAAAAGAAATAGAAGGTAAAAAAAAAAAAGATGCCTGGGGTTATTATATCTTCTACACATGCCTGAACTTTGTGGCCTACACCCAAAACTGAGATCTGGCCTACATGAGGTATATTATTAATATGGTTCTTATTATGCAAAAAGATGCAGGTTGTTTTAGTGGACTTTCCTGCTGTAGAAAAGAACTATAGTGTAACAGTCAGAGAGTGCCACCTACTGGTCATTATGGAATATAAATATAATCCATGGGCCTATTTTATGAATTTAAATTTGTTTAATAAAAACGTAACTCGTTTTACCAAATGATAATATATATATATATATATATATATATATATATATATATATATATATATATATATATATATATATATATATCAGTATACTAAAATAACAACAGTTTCTCCATTTCTTAGACATAGCGGTATGCACAATGAAAGCGATATGCACAATAAAAACAAAAGCAGACAATTGAAAATGGCGTTTACATATACCAGTTTAGACTATTTGAGTTCACTCAGCTAAGCCATGTGCAAATAGCAATTGCAGGTCGTAATGTTAACTATTAAAATGAAATGCAAATGTCAATGTCTGACAGGCAATGTCCATTCTAGAGTTCCAGGGTCCACAGATTAGCTCTGAACTCACCCAATTAGGTTTGGTTATAACAACACCTGCTCGATTGGCTTTTGTAGCCTAATACTTAGCCCAAGTGCACTTCATACTAACAAACATCATGAAGTACATTGGTAGGTCAGCATGATAGTACAAGGCTTTGTTGCTTGGGGTCTCTGCTGAACACCTGTTCGACACGCAAGCACAACGGAGGGCAGACGGGCATCAGAGGATGAAGAGCCCATGATTCAGCAGATCTTCTGTGTGTCTGGGACTAGACTTTTACTCCACAGTGTGTCTGGTAGGACGCACATGTTAAACTCTTACCGTTCACACAAACCACAATAAACACATATTACCATGTCGCTAATTAAGCTGGTTTATTAATTCAATATCAGTAATTTATTTTCATTTTGACACTGTGAGTAGACATAGCCTACTTCGTGTTAACCCTAAAAAGGGCAAAACTGTGAAAAGACATGAAAAATATATATATTTATTGCTATTTTCCATCTTATTGGGGCTCAAATCTTCTTTTCTTTTACTGTCTATGACTCAAATAATACAATTTCATTATTATTATTTTCAAAACTTGTCTTATTTTTTACGTTTACATACCCCAGGACATGTTGCCCCTTTGGGGGTATAAATTAAATGACAACAGAACACTTGCTTATCGATCCTTGTTACAACAAGGTTGTAATTCCTGAACGCTTTGCAATATAGACTTAAGGTTACACTCTTTTTAGATTGCTGAAGTGAAAGTCGCAAAAATTATAAAGAAAAAGTTTACAGTAAAGTTAATGTTGTATACATTTTTATTATACATAAACTAAATATTTGATAAAATATGTTGTACTCTAAACTTATTGTAAAATCAAAGACATGTGTCTTAACAATGTTTTGAATTTGAAGTTAAATTGTGAAAAAATGTGGTTCCTGTGAGATTTTGTTTGGGAACTTTACCAAAAATATCCACTTGGTTACACATAAAATCTGTTGATTTATTTTTTTTATTTTAAATTATATATTTTTTAATGCATTTTCTATCACAGTATAACTTCTGTTACAAAACAGTTCCCAAATATGGAACCATGACTGTTTTTATATCTTGATTTATAGCTTTAAAACGGTGCCATACTCCCTGTTACGAACATTTATATACAGATTACAAAAAATGTAAGTATTTACATTTTCACTGTAAATGTAATAAGCTAATGCTCTAATGCCATTTTCCAAAATGTGTAAATGTGTGAATTAAATCAACTCTTTTCAGATGTGTGAGTAGTTTTAAAGGGGTCATATGGTGTTGCTAAAAATAACATTATTTGGTGTAATGAAATGTGTTTATGTGGTTTAAGGTAAAAAAAAAAAAAAAAAAAAAACTTATTTTCCATATACTGTGCATTACTGTGTCTCGTCAGGCATGACGAAGCAGATATCGTTCTCTTTTGGAAGGCCAAACAAAGTAGTTTCACTTTCACACTGAAACACACAGCGTCTATACGGCATGGCAGTGACGGCAACAAAAATACTACAATGAGAATAAAAGGAACGCCTTCTTTCTTTGTGTGAACATCTGGGTAGTGTTATGCAAATTTTCCCACATAGTGATGCAGAGATGTGGGGCTTGTTAGAATGAGCCGTTTAAGGGGGGTGTGGACGAGCCTTTACTTTTATAAAGAAAAATGTTAAATTGCATCATATGACCCCTTTAAATGCTTCCTGCGAGCTGAACAAAGAATGTATAAAACAAGTAAAAATATTCTAAATATTCAAAACAAACACCCTTTCTAAATGAAATCAAGAAAAAAAGACCTACACTTTCCCTGCTTCTCCCCAAAGGTTCTCGTATGTTTGTATCCCCCAGGATAAGTTGCCCATTTTAGGGTTAATTTACCTGACTTGTAAAAAAAGAACGTAAATAAGCATTTGTTTCAGGGAACAGAAAACACACTTTGTGGTGGTAAATAAACTAAATCAAAATAAATTGGACTGAAACAACCTATCATTCCAGCATGCATGATTAATGACCGAAGAGATAGCATTACTTTATTTGTTCACAATTTTATGTAGGGCTGTGCAAAAGAACGAATGTGATTTTCATGTACATGTTGTCAGTAAAGCCACCCCTGTGAGTAGTTCATCTCCAGCATGTGCTGTGCCGAAAATTTGCACCCTGCCAGATTATGCATCCCCTAGCATTGGTAGGTTTCGGAGTAGGTGTGGGGGAGGGGTTAGGATTAGAGGTGGGGTTGGGATTAGGCAATCAAGTAGCGACTTCAACGAGGGGGTGCTCAATCTGGCAGGGGTGCAGAATTCAGCACAACCAAGGGGCAACCTTCCGCTCTCTTTTGTGAAGCCAACAAGGAAGGGACTCAAACTGTAGTTCGTCAACTGGCCGCTAGAGTCTGGCTGCAAAAGAGAGTCAGTCCCATAGACTCTCCATGTTAAAATGACCACTTTCACAGCAGAAAAAATAGTTTACTGTCTGGTTCAAAAAATAATTTTGGTCTATACAGCTAATCTTGCCTGTCATGAAAACTACGAGGAGGATGATTTTTTTTTTTTTTATAACTCATCCGTTTAAATTATATTAAGCCTTCAATTCCTGCATAATTAAGTGCATGATCACTTGAGTGACAGGTGGATTCCCGCTGCTGTCGAGCTAGGTGGGCGTGGTTTCAGCAACCACACTTTCTTAACAAAAGTTATCAATTTTTCACTTGCCCCATGAAACTTTGCGTGAACTGGAGGTATACCTTCTGTTTAACTGCAAACATTACCTCAAAAACCCTATATGCTATAGGCCTACATCACAAGATAGTCTTCAAATATTTTATCACACTAAAGGCTTGAATAAAATCAGAACAGATTTTAAAACATCACACACTTTCAGACTTCTTAAATGGTTACAGAAGGTTCATGCACTTCATACACTGTGCAACTGTCTGTGAAATCTGCTGACTGGCTCTGATTTTCAGCAATTAACATTGAAACGTCCAAACTGCACACTGAGGCAAAGTTGTGTGCAAGTCATCACTACAGCCTGAAAATGAACAAAAACTTTAACACTTCAGTGAAGTAAGTGCACAGCTTTCAGTCAAATCTCCTCTGACAAAAAAAAATAAAATAAAATCCTCATCACTTTTTAGAGGGTTTCACAGTGTGCCATGTTTTGAAGTAGTTCCTTGAAGCACAGAGCTACATTGTATTTTGTACAGTACACAGGTGTCTTTACTTTGTGACCTGAAATTTTGCACAGGACACACACTTTTCTCCCACTTGTGGCATCTGACCTGAAATACTCCGGGCACATAGCTCTTCCTCCACAGCAGATGGTTCAGAGGTCTCTTGGTCACATGATGTGTATGGCTCTGTGTCTTCTGATACAACAATCCCCACCAGCTCAGCCACGAGTGCCTCTCGAAATTCCTTCTGGGTGAAAAGGGTCTTCTTCTGAGATTTCAGCAGATACTGGTTTAAACTGTTCATCACCGTAATATCGACAAAATGGTCTTGTGTATGACATCCCTTTGGTGTTAACAGCATTGAAATCATTATCAGAATAGTAGCGGCAGTCAATAATATAATTAAACTATTTATAATTATAAACAATTGTGGCCAATAAATGTATTGAACTCATAACAAGTAAGGAACAAAAGATCAAATTAAAAGATTGGTGACTAGCTAGTTGTTACTGGCAATGAGGTGTTTTTTTTTGTTTTTTTTGTGTGTGTTTTTTTTTTTACTTATTGAAGATTCTTCTTTTTGGAATTAGCAGAATGATTGTGAGTTAATATTGTTGATTGTACTGTCACTGGAATAGGACAACACTAATATGTGGCAACTGTCTTATCGATTATAGTAGATACCTACGGTTTAAATGTAAAAAAAAGGGGGTAGGCGTCAATAAGCTTAAGCTTCTGCCTACTCCTATTTATTTGTTTTAATGTACTTGATCATCTGCGCATGTATCCTTTTTGGTTTCGCCTGTTGTGTTGAGGATTGTTAGTTGTTACTATGTTGATTTTGTGGAATTCTGATGCCCAAATAAAAACAGATGATGATGATGATGATGACATTATAGTACCCAGTCAGGGCATCTGAAAGGTCCACACCTTTCATATATTTATTGTAGTCCTTTCACCATCTCTGGAATTGTGATTTGGCACTTTTCCCATTCATTCTTAGGATTCCCGACACGCCATCATATGCCTTGTGAATCGTCGAACACATCGAAACCATTTTTGTGTCCATCCAGCTCCTAAGAGGAGCTTACCTTTATGAAGCCAGCGCATGGATCCTCTTTGCGCCCTTTCGCTGAGCTCATTGGGCCTTGTTCTAGGATCGCCCTGTTTGTGGGAGCGTATCCATTTCTCCAGCAAGTCCAACTAAAGGCCTGGGCTTGCATAAAAGTTGTCCATATACACATGGTAGCATTTGCCAAGAAGAGGCAGATCCAAGAGGTGTACCACAGAATCATAACTCACTCCTTTACCTGTGGCCAAAGAAGACTTCCCTTTTTATTTATTGTAATGTTTGTTTCCTCAGTTGGTCAGAACAAAGCGTGGCAGACTTGTAGATGGCAATATACAGTATGATGAAAATTCTTATTTGGGTCACATATTCAAAGACGTAGGCTAGAATTACTAAGTATAGTGAATATCCACTCCGGTGTGGTGACTGATAGCTACACATTCACCTCAAAACAGATTCATCCACTGGATTACATTCACAACCCACGCAGGTTTTCAAACATAGATGGCAACAGAGAGGCAAAACTTGCGGACTGCAGCTTTAAAATGTTATTTTGATGTCATAATTCTGACTTTCTCATCGTGGTATCATCATTTAGTCTTTTTCTCTTATGACTTGGATGCCATTTTAATTACTTAGTATCTTCTAATTTTGACTTTTTATCTCTTAATTATTTTATTTTGTGTCAGAAATGGGATTTCATGCAACAGAATGTCAAGATTACAAATATTATGTAAATAGTTAACACAATATATAGAGCCATCTATAGCAGTAAGCCTATTGAACCCTAACATATTGCAGCTTCGGCAGATAATAATTTCTGAAAGCAGAACTTCTCAATAAGGAACAAGGTTATTCAAAGAGACACCAGCAGAGGTCATATGGATATGCTTTCACTCTTCATTATGAGCTCTGAGTGGAGAGAGCATTAGAGTGTTGTATTAACATTCAGAAGAGAGTCAGCTATGCGAAATGAGAATTAGAGTTAAAACTTTGCTCGTCATATTAATTATTTTCGAATATTCATATATTAACAGCAGATAATTTGACTGCCCTCAAGGTTATTGGGGAAATCAGGGGTCCGAATTATGGTCAAGGTGTGCAAGATAAACCAAAACCTGTCATTGTCTTTAAAGTCATGTTTTCATATAGCCTATATTTTTACATAAACAGAACTATGCGGTGTGTGGCATGAATTATGTTACTTTTGAATTAAGTTTCCTCTTTTTAACCTGAAGTGACTGCAGTCTTTTGTGAGGATGCAAATACACCCTGCCACAAATATCTTGCTATGATTATTGACTTTTATAAATCGTTATGTTATGTTATGTTATGTTATGACAATTTTGTGAATTATTTGTGTTGAAATAACTTAATCATGAACTCATTAATTGTTGTCCTTTCAATTATACACCAAACAAATTTATAAATGCCACACTTTTGCATTTATAACTGCACTCAAAGAAAAAAACTGCACTTTTTCTATGTACACAAAGGGCCTATTTCTCTCAAATATTGTTCACAAATATACCTACAGGTGTGGCATATCAGGATGCTGATTAAACAGCATGATTATTGCACAGCTGTGGCTGTGTGAAGTTGCTGGATATTGGCAGGGACTGGAACACGCTGTTGTATTCGCCGATCCAGAGCATCCCAAACATGCTCAATGGGTGACACATCCGGTGAGTATGCTGGCCATGCAAGAACTGGGATGTTTTCAGCTTCCAGGAATTGTGTACAGATCCTTGCAACATGGGGCCGTGCATTATCATGCTGCAACATGAGGTGATGGTCATGGATGAATGGCACAACAATGGCCCTCAGGATATCATCACAGTATCTCTGTGCATTCAAAATACCATCAATAAAATGCAACTGTGTTTGATCTTCATAA
Organism: Carassius gibelio; assembly: GCF_023724105.1. Lineage (NCBI taxonomy): Eukaryota > Metazoa > Chordata > Actinopteri > Cypriniformes > Cyprinidae > Carassius > Carassius gibelio. Next base: position 12,097,856 of record NC_068412.1, on the reverse strand, counting down.
AATACGCCTGCCCCGTCCATAACCCCACTACCACAATGGGCCACTCGATCCACAATGTTGACATCAGCAAACCCTCACCCACACAACTCCATACACACTTTCTGCCATCTGTCCTGTACAGTGAAAACCGTGCCAGCCTAAATCACAGCTGTGCAATAGTCATGCTGTCTAATCAGCATCTTGATATGCCACACCAGTGAGGTGGATGGATATATCTCGGAAAAGGAGAAGTGCTCACTAACACAGATTTAGACATATTTGTGAACAATATTTGTTCTTGTTGTGAATATTTGTTATTGTTGTGAACACTATCATAAAAAATGGGAGCAAAAACAAAAGTATTGCGTTTATAATTTTGTTCAGTGTATATAAGATTTAAAATACCATCACTATCTCAACCTCAGTTATTATTATATTAGCCTACAAATTGATCATGGGGTTTCTCTGAGAACATTGGCTACATTGGAGTAAAAAAACTATGAAATATCTATTTCACCCTGATGATTTAATGTACACTTTTACATTTGTGAGTTTTCTGATTATCATTGCTGATTTAGTTGCACATAATAAAGACTGTCTTCTTTTGGACTAGCGATTACAGGCCTCAGCAATTACAAAATTATCATCTTAATTAGTCTTTTGTTGTGGAGGCAGGGAGTGTGAAGCTTATATTGAAACAGACACGGCACTAATGATAAAGCACTCTTCTACAGACTAATGAATTTATATCCAGGAAGGAGAGAACTTTCTTTCTTTCTTTTTTAAAGGCACAAAAGATAAATCTTTTTTTATATATATTATTATTAGTCTTTAGCATATAAGTAAATATATGCCTAATTCACAAATGCCCTTAAAGGGTTAGTTCACCCAAAAAAGAAAATTAGCCCATAAATTACTCACACTCAAGTCATCCCAGGTGTGGATCCATGACTTTCATCTTTTAGACAAATCCAGTTGGAATTATATAAAAAATACATATTTTCAAGCTGTTTTATGGCACTCAGTGGGTGTTGCAGGCATCAGTGATGATTATGTTTTGAATATGGATATTTGTCTTACAAAATGCATTGATTCGCTACAGGAGGCCTTTGTTCACCTTTCGGAGCCGTGTGAGACACTTTTTTTTTAATGGAAGGGCACTTTTTATTTAACTTCTTTTGGACTGACGGAATGCAACACCCGCTGACTGCAATGATAGAGCTTGAAAAAACAAAGACAATTTTTATATAACTCTGACTGGATTCATCTGAAAGAAGAAAGTCATATACCCAATGCCTTGAGGGTGAGTAAAACACAACCTAATTTAGATTTTTTGGGTGAACTAACCCTTTAAAAACACATTTGTGGGCAACAGCAGAAGCAAAGATTTTCAGTCAATAAGGACTTCAGTATTTTTAAGAAGACTTTCAAATTTTCAACTAGTCTTTCATACTATGGGAAACCAGTCAAAAATCCATTTGTGTATTCTATATATATATATATATATATATATATATATATATATATATATATATATATATATATATATATATATATATATATATATATATATATATATATATATATATATATATAGTGTGTGTGTGTGTGTGTGTGTGTGTGTGTGTGTTTGTGTGTGTGTGTGTGAAAAGAAAATAATAATTCCTTGTTTGACTGGCATGGTAAATTAAGACAACAATATCATATTCAAAGTAGAGACTTAAAAAAAAAAAATCAAGGAACAATAACACCCAATATGTTATCAAGAGAACAACATTAAAATAGGAAAATAAAAAGAAAAAAGATGAAAACAAACAAGAACAGTGACCAGTGGCAAAACAAAACAAAAATTACAAGATATAGGTTATGTACAAACAAGGGTACGCATATATAAAATCAAATAAATATAGTGTAAAGTTCACAAACTTTGAAAGTTCTTACAGCTTTCTTATCCACAGAGTCTCTGATACTGTCAATATATATATAGCTACATATTTCAGTCAACAAAACCATAAAATAGTTTTTTTATTGGTAAATTTACAATTAATGTGAAATTTCGTCAATAGAATAAGTAAATAATAAGGTAAAAGTACTGTTCCTCTTGGTCAGGATAGTCAGTAAAACCAAAGAGTACATTCTCCCATAGTAGTAAAGAAGGTATTAAACTCTCATTATTACCTCAGACTCGAGAGATTTACTCACAGAAGACGTTTCCTTCTCCACCTTAAGAGAGGCGCTCAAGATCCTAAAGGCGAGCTCCAGTCAGGCCACGCCCTGCGTCCATTCCGATTGGCTCATAGCTGGCAGCTCTGGTTCCTCATTGGTCACTCCTTTCCCATTGAATCTCCTCCACCTTTACTTTGTCATTTTCTGCGCTTTCATTGAATCGCACTGCAAGAGCCGCATCGATCTAAAGCCTGCAGCAATCCCAGCACGACAACGTACACTCCTGTCCCTTATCAGATGAGGACTACATCAGAAGACTGCTTTATTTTCAAACGGGTGGACTGAATCCGCACTTACACTGGACGAAGTGAGAGCCAGCACCGTGGGAGAAAGATTTCCCGTCGCAGAAACGTCACTTCTCTGTAGTTGGCTAATGATTTTTAGTAATTCCCAACTTGTCTTAATCAACGCAGGACAAAACACAGCGATGATAGGACTTCAGAACGCTCATGAGAGCTTTATTTCGGCATTTTATCTCTGAATTTCGACATTAAGTATACCACAGCCGGTTATTACGAGGATTAAAACCGATATTTGTGTTTTTTTACGAGGGAAATACAATGCCGGACCAGATCACAGTGGCGGAGTTTGTGGCGGAGACGAATGAAGATTATAAATCGCCCACCGCCTCAAACTTCACCACTAGAATGACTCACTGCAGGAATACTGTAACCGCACTGGAGGAGGTGAGACCCATAACTTTATCTAACCTGCTATTTTTAAAACCTCATTGACTGTTTTGCTTACTTACAAGTCCACTAAAGTCAGCTATTGCTCCCCTCGGAGTTACTAAATGAGTCACTGAGGAGGCAAATCCTCGCGCCCTCTTTGTTGATGCCTCACCCATTATTAGACAACTGCTGTATTTCAGTCTCATCCTGATGAGATATAATAAACCACCAACAGTTTGATTATTCATTGCATATTTAGATAAAATACCACTCAGGGGCTGAAATATATGTACACTGATTAAGTAAGAATTTATGTATAAGAAAAAAAAAATAGTTGATCAACACCTGTTACAGTTAATACATCTTGAATTACTCATTCAACAACTCGCATCTAATCCTTTAAAGCCGTTTTTTTTTTTTTTTTTTTTTGGCTGGTCAATAGTTGGTCGACCAGCTACAATATTCCAAAACCATGCTGACATATGTAAGATAGTCCAACTTTGGACATCGTAATGGTTCAGTCTGGTTTGAGATGTTCTCACAGCCTGGCTAAGATGCTCGTGCTGGTCTCCTAAATCATCCAAGCAGGTGTTCCTCTAGTTTAGTTTGTTGGCAAGCCTGAAAAGTGTCCGGAACCCCTCTATAAAACCAGGTAAGACCACCATATTAGACCAGGTTCCTAAACACACCTCCCAGTTTAAACTGGATTTTCAAACAGGGAATACTAATATAGTGCATCTAAAGTTTATAGTGTCTAGATTTATTATATAAAACATCTCACAAGTGACTGAAGCCTCAACTTGACTAGATATAAATAGCCTTTCTCATCTCTGATGGGGTCTGCTGCTTGTGTGTTTTGTTGAATAGAGTGATCCTCCTGTGGGATCTGCATCATCACAGTTACATTATAGTCAAACTGTGATAGATGCTGCAGGCTGGATAAATGTAAGTATACAGATAACAGTAATGTGGTGAGATGTTAGGGGTTGAAACAGTTGCTAAGTGACTTTTGCAGATATGAATAGCAAGGTGTGTTGTTTGCCAGGATATTTGACTGGTTATGGCTTGAATCTGCATTTCGTAATCCCATTTGGTTAAAAGATTCTTGTGCTTTCATGGTAATACCACAAATGGGTAACTGCGTTCTGTCCTGTTGCTGTTTGTTCCTATGAGGAACTCCGGAAGTCTGGAGCTAAATGATTGTTTTTTGGTCTTCCTCCGCTTGCATGCTGTTTGTTCACTCATTGGCTTTTGTGGTAATTGCTTCAGGGACATAAATAGTACTGTCCACATATTTGCAGTTTTATGGAATCGCTGTAAGTTGGGTGTTTTTGTAACTTGTTTAACACTGACCAACATACAGAGACCGCAAAACAGTTTTTCCAGGTGTCATTCCCTTGCTGCGTAGTGGTTGGTCTTCAGAGGAAATGTTCACGATTCTTCTCCCTGTTGTCTCATCACTTTGAAACGGCTTCCCTAGCTGGTCTCATTGCTTCAGCCACTTAAACGTAACGGGCCTAATTTAACTTGCAGCGTTCGCCAGACAATAAACAGGACAAGATAGAAGGATTTATAATTTCCTTTTTAAAGCAATTAAACTGGAAAACAAGTTAATTTGAGGCCTGGAGTTGTAAAGGCTTTAGCCACAGGGGAAATAAAGGCTGTAAAATATTACCGCGCAGTTTGAGACGACAATATCTGATCAAGTAGTGCATGAAAATAAATGTTCAGTCTTCAGTTTATAGGCTGTTCTTAAACAAACATTCACTTAATCATTGGACTTCTAATGTTGAAGTATTTAATCTACACAAACACCAAGGATTGTGATCTTCCAGCATTTATTGATTGCGTCTTGTTAAGTCTCGAGTCACCTTATGAGTAAAATGAGCTTTTCAGACCACAAATCAGATGATGGACTCCTATTGGTGTTTTTAGTTTAATAGCATCTCTCTTTCATGCCGTGGGAGAGTGGGATTGATTTATGGTTGGATGTGTCCTTTTCTTATTGCAAGGTTAGCCGAGGGCAACGGGTTCAGAATCCATAAGCATCAGCGCTTCATATGATACCTGTATTTTCTCTTGCATTTATCTCAATGCTGTTTTTCTGGTATGACGTTGCCTTAGGATATGGATATAACTTCCAGACTTTCTTTTAAATACGTTTAACCCGTTTTTATAAATTTAGCCTGCTTTTGTAGGCCAAAGAGAGCTGTATAGCCTAGTTGAAACGGAGTAAGCTGACTCTCTAGTTCAGATGTTGGCAGGAGTTTTACTCCTCGGTTGCACTTTATCTTTAGAAAGTGTTTCGAACACATTTGAGGCCAGTGCTGCCCACTCTAGTGTGGTCTGAATGAATCTTTGTCCCTTGCACACAGAGTTCACAGTGTGTCAGTGAAGTGTGTGATCCCGCTGAATGGCTTGGGCATTGCAGAGGGATTCCTAAGAAATATTGGCATTGACCTTGTTGTCTGCTGAAAACCTATTGATGCTGAAGCCAGTGGTGTTTTTTATCCAAAGGGCCAACCAAAAAGAAATGCACATGCGTGCAGAATATTTATTTCAGCATTTGCCTGAACAGACGGAATGCATATGCAAAAATCTGATTTTCCTGTCAGATATTAATGTTGGTTTACACTAAATGTGGAAAAAGCTGGTTGTTGTTGCAGTATAGTGTTCAAAACAGCCCTTATACAGCTGTGGTCACTTGGGAAAGTCACCAGCTGAGCTCGTTTAGTTAGGATTGGTTCTTGAACACTAGTGTCAACAATGCTGATGGAACCAACAGCTGCTCGGTGGAACAGGTGAGGTTCGAGGGTTTAAAGCAACGAGGAATTGAGATTCTACTGAACAAAAGCTAAAACAACACTAGCACCTGTTCTCTTTGCACGTTGAGACGTTTTTGTTTTTTCTTTTTTTTTTCAAACCTGCTGTCTTTTTAGACCATAATTCACCCCTTGTGAATAATTTAAAAAGGCAATATGAAATTGCATTTGCATCCCATTTACTTACAGGATGCATTTTCAAATGAAACAAGATATTCAGCTGGGAAAGTGTAAGAAATAAAATGAACATGGACTTAATCCATCAGGATTTGATTGGAAAAGAAAAGCGACCCTGGTGATATCAGCCGTAAAGGAGAGTTGTTTGAGAGGAAGTGCTTCTCTGGTGGTCACCATGCTGTGACTCCCATCGATTTTTCTGGGAAAATTTCCCCTTTGATTTGGGCCAAAGACACGGCCCTTTCCCAACAGATTCTGGAATTCTTTTTCTCACATGATAGATGCTGAAAGACCCAGAGTCCCTGATGACATCTTGGAAAAGTGCGGTTGAGGAAATCCCATTAATTGGGTGGAGCAGGGTGCATTGATCTGCTAGGGTACAAGTGCACTGGCCTTTGTTTAGTGAGTGTTAATGGGGGCAGGGAGGCCCTCCGTCCCGTCCAGGGGGTTTGTCACAGATTACAAGGGACAACTCTCTTTTCAGGGCCATTGTGAAATGTCAAGCTCTACTTCTTCATTAATTAAGTTCTCACTATTGATTCGTTGCTGTTTCCTTTAAAGACGGGCATCCTTTTCCCAGAGATGCCTGTCACTTTTTCATTTAGCAAACCCAACAGCATGCAACGTTTTTGACTTTTCCTCCGGCTTGCATCATAATCCTGATTTCTGCTATATATCAAATTTGTAATTGGCTGAGGGATGGATTAAACTGTATATTGGCAGCCATATTGGTTTTGCTCAAAATTTGCAGAAGTATTGTTATGATTATGCTTATATAATCTATTTTATATTGCTAAGTGATTTCCTTGGAAAATGAAAAAGTCAAAGTCATGATCTCAGAGTGTTCATCTGGAGTTTTGGGGATTTTTCTAAAATGTGCGAACGCCACCTGCATGTCCACATTTCGACAGGCTCTCTTGAGCGCTGCTATTTTTACAGAAGCTGAATTTTTAATGCTTCTGCTGAAATCTTATAGACATATGAGGATTATGAAACGGCAGTTTCTGCTCGTTTATCTCTGAAAAACAAATACAAATCCTGCAGATTTCCAAAGGTTTGTCAGGTTTCTTAAGGACTTTAAATGTCAAATTTTTTGACATTAAAAAGAATAGCTCATCCAAAATGACATTTTTATTCACGCATCTCAAGTTATTTTTCCAGACCCAGTTTAATTTTTAAAGAATGTTTGTAAAGCTACTTTCCACACAACAGCTGTTTATAGTGACCACATCTGTAAAAATCTAAAAAAGACAAACAGATCATAAAAGCAAGCAGTAGTAATACAGTTTACTTTCTTCCATATGGTTAGTACACAGTGGTTCTTCAATGCGGAGAGTGTGGGAACCGTTTCTTAGGGATTGAATGCTTCTCCAACACACACATTTGGTCTTAATTTTGTCAGATTGAGCCTTCATCGGTCTCCTGGAGTTTACACACTCCCTTGCAGTCACTTTAAATTATAAAGCAGTCGTTAAAACAAGAGCCAATGTCAGTCTATCCATGTCGCTTTTTGTTTTTCAGGTAGTCTGAGTCAAACGAATCACTAGACAGACATCTTTTTTCCTTTGTTTAGTGTTCATATTTGGCCTACTGTAAATTGTCAGTGTTCAGGGGGAGTTAGTTTTCTGGCTTTACCTGTTTGACAGTTGTCTTCCTTGTCCAGTTGGCTTAATAAATATAGACATTTGTTATGTGTCGAAGGAAAAGGGATCCATTCATTCAATTAAAAAGAGTAAAAAGGTCATGGGTTTGGAGCAGCTTGATTTATTGTAGGTGCACCATCCCTTTAACACGGCATCTTAGATCTTGGGTTAACCACTAATCCCATGGGCAAGGTAACATTGTGTTTGCGTTTTTACGTTTACAGCTCAACTCAGGTGCAAGATTTTGGAAGAGCTTTGGTCAGTCCAATCCAGCATGTCTCGTAACACGTCATGTGCTGTGTAGCCAGTAGGACATAAAACAGTTTTTATTTTCTTTGAAGTGACTACCGCAGGGCAAAAGGTCTTCCTGTTGACAAGTACTTCCACTAAAGGCAAAAGGATGTATAAACTAATGAGCTTTCAAGAGAGGAACCTTCACTACTCATCACAAACATCACATGCTTAATTTGCTTAAATGTTTTCTAAAATGAGGATGGTGTGCCAGTTCAGTTTTGTATGGTTTCTCAAAAGGACTTTGACCCAGTCAAGTTGGTAGTTGTCTGTGATCACAGCAGCGTGTTGCACTTTCCCTTCTTTTGTTTCTATCTCTTTTTCACTTATTCACACAGACAGACACACACACACACACACACATACTCACTCACTCAGCTTAAACAGTGGAAGTTTTGTTGAGTTGAACTGCCATCAAGAGTGGTCCACACAGCTTTAGTATGTGCTGTTTTCTTGCCTGGAAAATGAGTCCATTAGTAATGTGTTTTAAGGTAGAGATGACACACTGGTGTGTGTGCGTGTGTGTTTATAGGTGAGCATTTTAACCCTAGTGCTCTAGAGTTACCTTCGTTTTTATGGAGCACTTAACAGCGGTCCTGAGGGAGACCGTATTTGTTTGACACTGGTTGCTTAGGGCAGTCCCGTGACGCTTCAAGAGTTGAATCTCAATAAAACCTGTTTGAGTTAATAGAGCATATCATTTAGTCTTGCGAAATCACTTAAGCAAAGTCCATTGTGCTTTTATAGTAACAGTTTCTATTTATGGCACAACAATACATTTTTATTGCTTTTGTCTTTGTCTATATGACACTAAATTGCACTTTGCATGTTCTCAGCATGCATCATTTTCTAAAAGGTAATTCCAATTGCATAATTCTGATTTCATTTTGTAAGAAACATTTATTTACTAAAGTAAAGGTCATTGCTTCTGTGGAAGCCAAGCTAAGCCAATCCTACTCTGTACTCTAATGAAGCCAACCTTCTTCTGTAGTCTAGTGAAGGCTGGCCTAGACTAGTGGTAGACCGATATTGTTTTTTTTGACTGCCGATATCTTGGAAAAGGATATATATATATATATATATATATATATATATATATATATATATATATATATATATATATATATATATATATATATATAAAATAAAGTTACTTAAACTTAAGATGACAATGTACTTTTCACAAATAAATAAATATTTAATAAAAATATAATTTAAAACGAAGTAAACACTGTAACCAACAGGGCACTGATTATTCTGGGAAGTTTGTGTGCATTCAAATAAAGTCAGGGTAACACTTGAATAAGTTTGTAAGGTTTGTGAAATTAAATGTTCATTAGCAGATTCAAAGATTTGTTTAAATTCTATAAATGCATATTTACTTAATGCTCATGGCAGATGAGAAAGTATTATAATGTTTGCCTTCCTATTACTAATAATATAAAAGCAATCGTTATAATACTTCTTATGTACATTCTTTTGTTTAACCGTTCTGTCTGATTAATCGACCGGAATTAGACAATACTGTTAATGATAACAGCGTACAAGGAGATTCTCATTGCCGTCAAAATAAAAGATAATAATGCGAATAAAAAATCGGCCAAGCAGAAAACCTTATCAGCTGATGCCGTTATTTGAAAAAAAAAGCCAAATATCGGCCGATATATCGGTTGACAACTAGCCTATACTGTAATCAATAGAAGACTAGTCTGTAGTATAAAGAAGGCGATTTGAGTCTTATAGTCTAGTAAAGCCTGGTCTGGAACTGTAATCCAGTAAACATGATTCAAGTAAAGTCTGGTAAATCCCAGAATAATCTAGTAAATACGAGAACACTCTGTTGTCTGGGTTTACTTACTAAACTCTGTTTCCCCCAGTTTAGTAGGTAGTCTGACATAGACTGTAATCTAGAAAAAAACAGATTATTCAGTAGTCTTATTTCTGTAGTCAAATGTTACAATACCAGCCTTGATTGTAAAAAAAAAAATGCAGTGCTGTAAAACCCAGCCTCATAGTCTATTTAAACCTATATTGTTCTGTAAACTAGTAAAGCCCAGTCTACTCAACAGTCTAGCAAAGTTTAGTATCTGTAGTAGGGCCGTCAAAAAATAAATAAATCACATTTTGAATATTAATTGAATTTAAAATATAAATCCACATTAGAATGGAAAATATTGCATTTCAATTTTAGGTGTGCGACAGGTAGCCTTATCAGTGTAACTGTCCTTGCATTTTAAATTTTTTTTTTTTTGCCTATCCAGTTGAACCCACTGGATGCAGTGTTGTTTAGAAGTCTATAACAAGTCAGTAACAATCTGCAGTGTTTAAAAGCCCAGCTTCATGTAGTCTAGTAAAACCAATATCTTTCTGTAAACTAGTAAAGTCCAGTCTAGGCCTATTCTGTAGACTAGTAAAGTTTAGCCTAGTCTATAGTCTAGAAAAGACCAGTCTAATCTTTATTCTAAGAGAAGTCTGTAACAAGTCAGTAACAATGTGCAGTGTTGTAAAACCCAGCCTCATAGTATGTAGACTAGTAAAACCAATATCGTTCCTTAAACTAGTAAAACCCAGTCTAACTCTAACGCTCTTCAGCTGCATTGCTTCAAAAAAAAGAATGCACGCTTTACTCCAGTAATGTGTTTTTAAATGAGTTGCCGTTTTTCTTTCTGTTTTCTCTCCTCTCATGTCTGAAGCTGGTTTGCTGAGTGGGCTCGTCTAGATGTGCCACGTTGCCACAGCAGCTTGCCCCATGCATCATTTTTAGGCAATTTACACTAAATCGACTGTATTTTGTGTAATCCAGAATTAAAGTGAAGTTTAGTAGCAATTTTCTGATGGCGAATATGTGGGAAGGTGGATAAGGATGAGTTCTGTGGTGTAAACTGAAATATAAAAAACACTACTGCTGTTTTAAGAACGGTGGCATTAACTGCTTTTACCGCACTCTTGGTCCCTCTCTGTTGTGTGTTTGTGAACAAACTGTGTCGCAGGCTGAGCTAATAAACCCTTGTTGTGATCCCAATTGGGCTGGTGTAGCAGACAAGGTGTTCTGGGAGCATTATTGAGTGGATACACCACAGCACAGTTATGGAGCTCAATACAATCTACGCACACACAATATTAAAAGCCTCCAGCACAGTGGCCCTCCTATTCTTCATTCATTTGTGTGCAGCTCTTTAAAAATGCCATATCTGTGTGTAGCTCATTGAAATTCATGCTGTATTGTTTTGATGCTGCATGAGTGTCTACAAACCACATTTAGTATTTCAAGAAGTGAAGATGGATGTCAGTTTGCATTATAGATATTGTTTTACGCAAAGATTGGGGTCAAGCCAGATACCAAGTGAGATACTGGTTTCCTGAGTTTAGTGGTAAAGTAAATGGCGGGAGAGCTGTATTTTGAATTCCTTTAGATTCCTCTTTCTGCAACAGTCAATGACTGGGAAAAGGCTATTCTTGTTTCTGGATGGCAGTGACAACTCAATTATAGTGCCCTGGAATAGCTCTGTGTACATCTAGTGAAGAAATCAGATGACCATTTCAGAAAAACAGACAATCCAATAGAGATTTTTTCTCTCTCTCTCCTTTCACCACTATTGACAAAGCAAGTTGTTTTACTGTTTACATGCTTGACACACCAAGAAGACGTCACTGTTTGACCCTAAGTCAAAGAGTGCATTAAAAAATGCTGGGCAACCCTCCAGATCCGTTCCCTTTCCGCTGCTCAAAAACATCTGTTTGAGGCAAAATTGAGAGGCTTGAGGAAATCAGAAACAGATTGGCTTGTGAAATGAAAAAAATCTGGATTTGGTGTAGCTGACAAGGTAGATATACTAAAACCAACGCTCTCTGTGCTTGATTTCATATGATAAATAAAGTTAGTTATTTAAAAAAATAGCACAACTGCAGCTTTATACAACTAGTCTACATATGCATAGTGACACATACGCAAACAAAAATATGTTCTAAAAGCTTTGAAATGTACTCTTTTATTTTAATTTTTTTGTATTCATGTTGGTTATACATAATTTTTGAAAAACTTTTCTTCAAGAAAATTAGAATTTAATACCTCTAAAAAATAACGTGGTGTAACTGAGTCATGTTTTTTTTTTCATGTTTATACATTTAATTTTTTTTCTCTCGAAAATATATATAATGTCTTTATTTTTATTAGAGTATTTTTTTTTTATTCAAAAATACCATTCAGGTTTTTTTTGAAGTCACATCACATTTTACAATCTGAAGTGACTAGTCATAAAATATATAATAATAAGAGATAAGTTCTAATTTGATTGAGAGATAAAAAAAAAAGAGATGCATTGATTCTGTGTATAAATTGCAATGGTTATGTATTTTTAATAAGTGAATAACCTAAATTGACCAATATACAACGTTGTTTGCATGATGATAAATTGAACTCTCTTTTAGGTTTGAACTGAGACAAATTAGGCACTTGAGAGTTGGAGCACACCCATGCCTCCGTCGCTAGAGTGGACCACACAGGGTGGAGTTTACTGCCTGTCTGGGCTATCAGACTGCTCCATAATAACATGCCACTCTCATGGCTTCCATTCACAAACACTACAGCGGTGTCGGATATCACACGTGAAGAAAACGCGACCCAGAACTGCACCACCCTTCCCAATATTTGTTTGTCTAGCGCGAAAACATCTGGTGCTTCTGTGAATCCTGGATGTTAATCGGCTCCCTTTCCCTGCTGAATTGGATAATTGCGATCCAGGCCTCTTTTGGCCCAAGTTCAAGTGTGTTTAGATTGTTTTTTTTGTCTGGTTTGGGGGGATGAAAGTGCGACATGTAATAATGTGACACCAGACAGGAGCCAAGCACGTGTCCCGCAGACGACGCTCCCATGATTCCTGCTTTGTTCTTCAAAGTGGGCGGCACTGGCATCTGGGTTGAGAGTAGAAGGCATGTGGTGAGAGGAAGTACAAAGTAGATTGTGATGCATCAGAAATATGCTGGTGGCCACAATTGCTTTTGTTTTTGTCAGTTTGGGGTGGTGGGAATGGAGGGGGTGAGTGTGAACCTACTCTAGACATGTCTGAGAACAATGCAGACCGGGTCACGGTTAATCCCACCATGTGCAGTGATCCTGAATCATTATGTTCAGTGATTGAACTGTGGATTTCATCCATCCATCTTAAAAAAATACTGCTTCCACAAAAATATTAAGCAGCACAACTCTTTTCAACATTGATAATAATAATAAATGTTTCTTGAGCACCAAATCAGCAGTGACACTGAAGACCGGAGTAGAAAAATCTGCTTTCTGAATTAAAATTATTCATACAGTTATTTTAAACTGTAATAATTTTCACAGTGTGGTTACTGTTTTTAATGCTAATTCAAATCTGCAAAGGCATTAAGGTAAAAAAAAATCTTGTGTAATGCAGTGTTAGTGTGTTAAATCTTCACATTGGGCCAGGTGTGGCTTAACAGGGGCCAGACGGCCGATTAGGGCCTTGCTTCGGTCAGCTGTTTTGGGCTGATGGCCGGTTGTGGTTGGGCTGTTTCTCGAGTGGTGGTAAGCAGGGCTTAAACACATGTGATTTTGGTGAATATGGCTGAGGTTGTTAAATAATGGTTTCCAGACAAGCAGGAAGACATTATGTTTTCTAAGAATAAAATAAAATACGTTTTTATAAACTTTTCATTCCTGTGTTGTGGATTAAACTTCGAAACCAATGAAACCAAATGGCAAATAGCAAATAAGATATAATCTGACACACTGCTCTTATTTTCAGTGGTTTTTCAAATATTAGTAAGTACTGAAGTAGTTTGAAAAAAGAGAAGGAAAATTAATTTTAAAAAAATGTGCTAAAAAAAAAATCTCATCATTGATGCATCTTTAAGACACTTTATCTATTAAATATTGGAAGTTGGGTTCAATTATGGTCATTATTTTCCTTGTTTGAAGCAATGCTCCACTGGATCAAGGCTTGGTACTGTCAGTTTGACACAGTTTGGCAATAAGAGAAAGTTTTTCCCATTTGGCCCATGGTGTGACTCTTCCCTGGTGTCCCATAAATCAGGGTCACTGCCGCCTGAAAGGGTGATAAGCTCTGAAACCCAGTGCTCTCCCGCCAGTGTGGGGAATATAGAGTGACACCGTCACCCAAGCAATGGCCTGGCACCTTCAGAGATGCTGCTCTCCAGACTGGAGCGGGACAGATGGTGCCTGACGTCATATTGACTTGAAGGTCCCTATTTCACTGTGCTGGGATAGTCATCAAACCTTCGGTTTGTAATGTTTTGGCAGGGTTCAGGGTGTCTGTTATACATTAGTTAACGGAAATAAAGCAAATGAAAGATGGGACACTGTGCGCCAGCGTGAGATAATGATGCCAGGACACCGCTAGTACAAGGAATGTCTCATTTCTCTGGCAGATGCTGTGTCAACTATTATCAACTATCTAGTGCTATCAAAGATGACATTGTGACATGCTTGCACTTTTGGAAACAGAAGAACAAAGAGCGCAATGAAACACAAAGTCCATTTGGGACATATTGAAGTCTTATAATAATAATTTTGCAAAGAGTCTGAAAAATCCCAGTAAATTTTTTAAACTTTCCATGGGAAGTTAAGCTAGGGGATTTTGGAAATATTCAAAGTTGGTATTTATGGGAATAGACGGGAACATAACCTACATCTTGTGTGATAAAAAAAAACTTGCTAGCAGAAAAAATGGTTTAGCTAGCTAGCTAGCACCATGATAGCTGGCATCTTAAATGAGCAAAGAAATTATGTTAGCTAGCTTACATTTAAAATATCTTATTTACTGGCTAGCTATCTGATGAATAAACACATTTTTATTTTGCTAATTAAACTTCAAAACAATAAATCAAACTCTCAGTTGAATCAAATTCTCCATAGTAATATTATCAGAACTTATTTGACTGCTCAAATGCAGTAGTGTGACTTCAATATTCCTGCTGTAGTGGGCGGATTCTAGAAATGATATGTGCATGTGATTGATGAATGTGCATGGTAGAAATTCATCTGATTTTGCATTAAATCTGGTTGTTTTAACCAAAACTGTGCTGCGAGATGTTTTTTCAACTACATTTAATTTCCCTCTTATAGGCTAATTTGCAGTTTTGCAAATTACCTGTTTATTCTCATTTTCCCCATTAATTAATCAATTAATTTTGCAACCCTAGTGAAAATCAAATACAATTTTGTAATTCCAATTTACTGGATCATTTTCCACCTCCCTGACCTCACTACTTGAACAATGTTTAGCACAAGTGTAAATTTCTCAGTGCTCCCACACTGGCTGGTAGAGCTAGCAAATCGAATTTGAACCAATTCACCAAATTGAACTGAACCATCTGAAACAGTCGCTGCATGACTCTAGGAGTACAGAATATGGGTGTAATCATTCCTATGATGCCTTTCTTTTCTTTTTTTTGCAAACTCGCTCAATCTCTGTAAATGACCTCTGTTGTGATCAGCTGATCTCAATGTACTATTATGCTGAGTGACTGTAAAGGTGTTGATATGTAAATCTGAACAAGCATTTGGACATATGAGTGGTCACAAATGTACAACTCTTATACCTTCCACAGACTGTGCAAATTCAGCTATCTTATGAGATTGTTACAAATCCCACTGTTCTGAATGGATCAAATAAAGCTGGGTATGATGTGTGTAGACCCTACGATGATCACAACTAAACCCCTTTAACATTGCATGTCGGACCCGACAAATTACCGGAACATTGCCAGGTCACCTTCTGTGTGAAAGCAAACACGTCCCGGGATTGATTTCAGCATTGAACCCGGGTCAGGGACCTAGTAACTTTGTCGGGTTCAACCCGGGATGAGTGCTGTGTGAACAAAAGCCAGATCTAATGCCGTGTCAAAGTGATGACGTGCGTTATCGAGTGACTCTTTTACCGGCTGTTTTGAAGAAAGATCAATGTTCGCGATGAAAAAAATAGGTGCAAACTGTAATGAAGCAGAGATCAGTTAGTTCCTCACTTTCCGAGATGATGCCAAGATCCTCGCTTGCTTCAGTGAAAGTATAACGTGCCTAACGTTTTCGACTCGTACATTACACGTCATGCCCTGAGGTCACGTGTCGTTACGGGATCTTTACAGGTTGTGTGTGAAAGCACGCACATATCCCGGGTAATCACTGGCAGTGTGAAAGTTCAAAATCTAGCAACCCAGGAACAATTGCCGGAACACTTTACCCGTGTATTTGCCGGAATGGCAGTGTGAAAGGGGCTCTATTAAATCGTAGGGCACGATGCAAGTTTGTGTAGATTAATTTATGTCATCAGTATCCACATACTAGTTTTCCTTTTTTTTTTTTCTCCATGGTATTCAAGCTTGAACACCACGTCACGTTGACACTGCCAGTAAAATTTTGGCAGGCTATCTTTGGTCGCAAGACCATAACAGCAGCTAGTCTCTCTTCATACTGGCTGCAGAAGGTCTGGGAACCTTGGCCACTTCGAATGGCCAAGGCCTGCCCAAGAGGCCATATGATTGACAGGTAAAGCAACCAATCATGTTTCGTTTTGTGCTGCGTCATGCTTGGGGACATGGAAATGTCCCCATAATAACTAAACTCATGGAAATATTTTTAAAGATTCTACAGATTCTTGTACGATGTATACCAGGCTTTTCAGAGGACACTTTTCAGTTTCAGATGAAGTGAGGTATTTCCACAGATCAAGAGCGAGTGTGAGGCAGGTGTGTAATTCATTTCACACTGTCAGAATCCCGAACACAACATCTTGTCTATCCCTGCATGCTTATTTAACACCCAACACTCTCACAGAGGAGTCTGTCAGAATGTGTTCCAACATAGTGAAAATATCGCTCGAAAGCTAAATGTGGTATATGCGTCTCTTTTGGTGTGTCCCTCTTCGTTTCTCTGCTAACGCTGACTGATGAAGTTTGATAGGCACTTAGCCTATTCAGTTCTGTCCTCTGCATTCTTTCAAGGACCCCGTTTAGTGCCTCACTGATTTAAATCAAAACCGATGAAGATTAATGTTGAAAAATACCACCGTGTTGTCATAACAGCACTCCATGAGCTGTGGAAAGAGATTCATGCCTTGAATTTTCCCTTCTGGATTCACTAGAAGGTGTAGCTTAGGAAATGCAAAAGTCAAATCTCCTTCCGAGATGTGCGTTCATTAAAACATGGCCTCAGTTTGTCCAGACTGAGTGCCTCACTTATAGATAAAGGCCAGTAAAATGAGATTAAGTGAAGGAGTAGAGGGTCCGTAGAGATGAAGATAAATGGAGGCTGATAGCGGTTTCAGATGACAGAGAGCTACTCGATCATTCTGTCAGATTTTACTGCACATCTCTAATGCAGCCTTTTCTGCACATAAAAAGGAAACAAATGGTTTTGTGTGGCAATAGAAGAGCTTTGTTCTGTTATGGACAGGAAATTGACAGTTTTGTGTTGAATTGTTCCATAAAAATGGAGGATTCATTGGAAAACATCATCAGGAATTCATTATTTAATGTGAAATAGGCCTATATTTAATAGCACAGCTACTAAATGACCATGTTATTGTCATCTGATGCCATCATTTTACCACCAAAGTTATTTTTCTGGAAACTTGTAGATTTAGTTTTTCGGTATTCTTTGAGTAGAATGTTTTAAAAACAGCATTTATATGAAACATAATGTACCTTATTAACATTATTATGTCTTAACTGTCACTTTTGTTTTTTTGAATGTGATTTGTATCAAGCTCTTAGAGTTTGCAGCATTCTAACATCAGACTCTTATTATATCTCTTAAGTTTTGTAGCGGAGCATTACAGTATTGTAAAGAGACAGGCGGTGGTTACTGAAGTGGTAGTAGTTTCACAAAACTATGGTTAGCTAATGTGGTGTTAATGTAAATTTCTTTCTATTTTTATGAAATCATTTGGTTTATTAATAACTGTACTGTTTTCTTAGTAAACCCTTATTTTGCTTTGTCAGGCGTCTTGGTTTTGGTGGTTCACGGTCGGGCTAACAGTAAAAGCATTGTCAGTCTACCTACCGCTCTGAAACCGAACGCTCCGCTAAATTTAAACACGGCCAGCCGTCAGACGAGCATCTAGAAAGCTTTCCTATGACAATAAATATTACACAGCGTTTTTAATAAAAGCAGGATTTACATTCTTCTATTTTGGGAGCAGCGGAGGTTCCTGTGAACAGGGCCCAAAGGCAGAGGATGTTGAGGCCAGTGTTTCATTCGGGTTATCTGGAGGTCTGAGGTATTATAAGCAGCGTGGAGGTACTGGGAGGTGATTGGAGGATGTGTGATTGGTTGACCGCATCTGAACTGGGCTGCTTCTGTAGAGAAACTACTATGTTGAGACACTACTTCCCTTTTCAATGCCTGATGCACATTTTTGATTTGGTATCATATTTTTTTTTAGGTTTCACCCTGCTGTGGTACTGAATGGTATGCTGTCAGGGCTGCATGATTTACGAACAATTAAATCATAATTGTTTGTTTTTGCAATTTTATTGTGCAAAAATGTGTGTGTTTGTTAATTAAAAAACAGGTTTTGCTGAACTTGTTTGTAGGGCTGCATAATTTGGTCTAAATATTTTTGTGATTATATGACTATAAAAAAAAAGGTAGCATTAAAAGTTAAGAAATGTGATTCATTTCCATGAATCGGTTTCAGTTGACCAAATTTACTGATTTCTTATTTAAAGATTACACGAAGGCAAGATTTTATTTATTTATTTTACAGTTATTTAAGTTTTCTTATATTAGGAACATATAAATACAATCAATATAATTTTATATTCAACATTTTTTGGCATGTTTCGAATATGTTTTGTTCTCTTTAACCCTTTCAAGCCATTTGAGAGCAGATATACATAGATATTGTCAAAAGGCTGAAAAATAACAAAATGTAGCCTTTTACTCAAAGAAATAATAAAATGTTATATTGTGAAATGAGTAATGAAGAGTTATCCATTTTATTGAAGCAAGCATGTCTTTCATATGTAATCAACAATTACGTTATAACTGTAACAAATCCAAATAAATGTGGTTACATCATATATATTAATCAAATCAAGAGCTTTTGAATCACAATTGAATTGAACCATTAAACTGTGTACAATAACAACACTCAGATTTATCCTTTAAAGTCTGTTATTTTCTTGCTTATGCTTCGTACTCTTCTGGAATGCTGTATTGCTGTGTGCGTGTGTGTGTGTTGCGTCCTGCGATGCGGTGCTCCTGCAGAGGTTTGTTTTGTGAATATGCACAGATTCAGCTGTGCAGTCCTGCCTGCAGACTTCCGCTGCTCCTGCAGTGCAGAGATTGTTTTGGAGTATTTTTAGGAGCTTGCTTTTGAATAATGAATCACCTGCAGACTGAAGACAGCAGGGTCTGGCCCCATGAACACACACACACACACACACACACACACACACACTTGGGTCAGTGTAAGTGTGAGATTCATATTTGAATGTAACATAAAGATAATTAAGGGTCTTTGATAAATGTGTGTGGTGCAGTAGGACTATTGTTAATGTGGATCTGTATTAATGTCCTAAAGGCTTTGGGATGCACATATTATATCTCTCCGTTTCTTTCTGTTTCTGTGTTTAGGCCCTCGATGTGGACCGCAGTGTCCTTTACAAGATGAAGAAGTC
This sequence comes from Carassius gibelio, assembly GCF_023724105.1. NCBI lineage: Eukaryota > Metazoa > Chordata > Actinopteri > Cypriniformes > Cyprinidae > Carassius > Carassius gibelio. The sequence goes on along the minus strand of NC_068412.1, from coordinate 12,078,386 downwards.
CGTTAAGGCCATTTACACCTCCGGTCTGGGTAAGTGATCTCAGCCTCTTCACTGCCTCGTCTCTCTGTCATTCATCATCTGGCCGCTGTCTGATTGGATTACAGTCAGGAAATCTCTGGAGCACATCTGCACATCCATCTGATACGAGGAATGTACTCGGCTTTATCTATAGGTGACACTTTTGATACATGATAGGTTGTTGATCATGCTGAAAAACAGAGTTTGTCCTTTGGAATGGAACTGACAGTAGGTAGTTTGTTTGATTTCCCTTTTTAGAGATGCTCTGCCTCTCTATGGGTTTTCAAGTGCTTAGTGAAATTTGAAGAGAGTCCTGATACAATGTACTGACTAGGGATTAGGCAGAGGGATGGTCAACTAGACGTCCAGCAAGTGATATTTTTTTTAATTGAGTTTGTTTGCACAAGCACAGTATAAATAAAAAATAAGAAACAAGTTGATATTAAAAACAGTTTGCTCTTAATGTTTTATGCGTTTAAAACTTAAATTAAAATAATTAAATTAAAATAATAAAAAAGTATTTTAATACAAAAATTATATTTCATATTATAAATATTGAATATTTGAAATAATTAATTTAAAAAAATTCCATAGTGACTGTGCTTTGCTGCAAAAAAAAAAAAAAAAAAAAAACTACTTATACCTACTTGGTCTTAATATTTTAATACTAAAACTGTATTATTTTGATATTAAGGATTCTAAACAAATATTACACGTTTATTATTAAACATAAATATTTAATATAAAAATAACTTTACATTTGACATTTTCTAAACTTATTAAAGAAGGCTATTTTTTTCCATGTTTTCATGGCTGTATTGTAACCGTCACATGGTGCTCATTTCCTGTTTATTAAATTGAAGGAATTTAGATCAGTGGAAGTTGTGACAGTAGCTCCACCCACACTACAAACACATTGGACTGAATTCCTGCTCCTCATCTATATAAAACTCAACTTAAAGATGCTGTATGTACGTTTTTGACTCTACTAAAGTATAAAAAAACATAATATGCTTGCAGATATTTAAGAAACAAAGTTTACATCTTTGTTTATCTGAAAAAACAATACTACAGTCAGTTATTCTCCTTTGAAAATGTGTGTTCGGGGCCAGAATGTCGGAAAGTCTTGTTTGTGAGACCCGCCCACTGCCAGTTTACCCGATTGTATTTCAGCATCTGGGGTTGCAAGTTGGTGGAAAACAAAATGGAATTCATTTCATTTCATTCATCGTCAAGTGCGCTTGTTCCTGTTGGTCTTGTCAATCTGTCAACCTGTGTGTGCGTCAAGTCTGAGGAGGACAGGCCGGGTGAAGAAAACACTCTCCAATATTTTGAATTTGGACTACAATATCTAGTTCAACCACTTCAGAATCAGAATCAGAATCAGAATGAGCTTTATTGCCAGGTATGTTTACACATACGAGGAATTTGTTTTCGTGACAGAAGCTCCGCAGTACAACAGAATGACAGAGACAGAACATAAAACACATAATAAAAGAATAAAAAATACAAATATGTAGACAGTGAATGACAATATACAAATGACAATTGTAGGCAGGTATATTACAAAGTGAAGTTATGTACATATATATTGTGTGCAAAATGTAAGTGTATACTAAGTATGTGTGTTAGATAAATAAAGTGTGTGTGTATATAAATATAAAGTGTAGTGTAGTGTATAAAGTGTATAAATATAAAGTGATTGACTTGGTGTCAATCCTACAAACAGCACCTTTAAAAGGCAACTTAAAGGAACACTACACTTTTTTTTAAATAGGCTCATTTTCCAACTACCCTGGGTTTAAACAGTTGAGTTCTACCATTTTCGAATCCATTCAGCAGATTACTTTTAGCTTAGTTTAGCATAGATCATTGAATATGATTAGACCATTAGCATGTCGCTCATAAATGACCAAAGAGTTTTTATATTTTTCCTATTTAAAACGAAACTCTTCTTTAGTTAATCCATATACTAAGACCGACGGAAAGGTTCTGGCAAGGAACTTTACTGCCATACCATGGGTTATCGAAACTTCATTTTCCATTGGTTGATTTTTGGATTTAAAATATTTTTACTGTGGGCGGGGCTATTTTTACATCATGCAAAACAAATCTTAATTGGTTAGTCCAAAACTCGGGAACCCAAAATACACATGCGGCTTTACTCAGAAGCATCTGTTTAGGATCCAGCGTTAACAGGCTGTTATCTTCACGCTTAACTTCCGTAGAAGGCGACTTCCATTAGTTGCGCTTTTCCCAGGATATATGTAGTGTTTTACAGTGTTTCCGAGTGATGCTCGATTGAATGGCTTCAGTTATTAGCGTGTACTGAAGGGCAGTTCTTTGTACCCGCTGCCGGGTTGATGTTGAGCCTCTCCATTGTGCCGCCTGTCTCTGCCTATGACAACACGGCTCATTCACACGCTGAGTTTGTTTCGACTGCACAAGAAGGCCCAGACATGCGAGCTCTGCTGATCGACACTTTTCCAGGAACACTGCTGGCTCTGTTACGGTGGGACAGCTGTCTCCCACACCCCAGGGGACAGCTGTGCCAGGACGCACCCTTCATGTCTAACCGTCACCCATTCGTGCTGATGGGATTCCCAGAGCCATAGCTCCATTATTTTTTCCTGTTTGCGGGTATCGGTGCTTTTGTGTCAATTCACTCCAGCAGGATCTGTTAGACTCATTTGATTATGCAAATTCAAATTCCATGAACTCTCATTGAAAATCATTTGCAAACCTGATCCTTATTTGCATTTTACTGATATAAACACACCTGACTTGTATTAGATATCCATACAGTGTTTCAATATCAGATTAAATGAAGGCTCCTATTTTGCCAATTTATACTATTTTGTCTTATAAATAAAAAACACTAAAAACTAAAATCAGTTTAGTTTAAATTTAAACATCAATATATATATATATATATAAATGAAACCAAAATAAAAAAATAATTGGTTTTAAGTGCTACAAGTAAAATTAGGATTCAAAACATTGAAATCAGTGTTTTTTAAATGTTTAAAAACATGGAAATGTGCATTAATTATGAAGTATACAACAACATTAGAAAATGACCAATTAAAAAATGTCTTATAAAATTGGTCAAAAGTAGTTATTCATTAAGGAAGCATTGTTACATAAGCCTTCATAGGAACATCATGTTGCTCTGCAGAGATAAATCAGGGAATCTCTGCTTACAGGCTGGTGACTCTGGGCGAGTTTGATTAATTTCTCTGTTCTTTACACATTATGTTATCAGTGAGGAACAGGACATCTGCTCTTAGCTGGCTTTAGAGAGGCCGGACAGCCCAGGATGTATGTAAATCTCTCAGAGATTGCAAGAGACAAATCTCCTGATCAGAGCGATCTGAACTACTGGGTCATGTGCAGAGCTTCAGAAATAGGTGGAGAGAGCAGTGAAGGTCTGCTGAGAATTTGAACACCCCTGAATTTAAAATTTCTTATCATTATCTCAGCAGATGTTGCGAAGAGCTCAGGACGACAAAAGTGTTAATTTGCCAGTTGTGCCAAAAAAAAAAAAAAAAAAAACATCCTAAAGAAGCACATTATTTAGTATATATATTTAGTGTCTCCATATGCCATCTCATCTGTTAAATAAGCTGCCATTGTGTCTTGAGTAAGGCGAAGGAGATCAGCTCTCACTCCTGACACGTCAGAGCATTCTCTCTTCAGCCCAAGAAACAGGCACTTCTGTTTTACAGTCCTGGATTATTTATGCATGATGATCAGTGTCTACTGCTGACATCGATCTGCAAGCTGTCTAGAGAGGATGGGAGAAAGTGAAGGAGGATGAGATGCTGATGGAACCGGAGCATCTTTCCTGTGTCTGTTTGGAGCCTGAGGCCTACTGGAGGCTTTTGCCAATAATGAAACCTTGAGCTGGCATCAGGTGTCTGAGTGTTTCACAGACATGTCTAGTAGACATGTCTAGTAGACCTCAGTCCCCACATATAGAATGGTTTGAAGTGGAGGCTAAATCTTGTAAATCAGCATCACTGGTGGACGGTGCAGAATACAATGAAGTCACCATTCTCCCCATCACAGTTTTCCTCAAGTCCAGTTGTAATTTCCACTCTCTAAATATTTAATCCCTTTAGACAAGCATTTAAACTCACAGACTTTTCCTTGGAAACCCCCATATGTAATAATCATCTTTTCCCAGCAGCCAAACTAGATGCTACTTTCAAGTAATGGATGGACTTGAGCATAGTTCAAAATAGGGACATTTTTAATAAATACTATTTTTGCTAATTACAATGATCTGATGACAAATTACTTTAGCCGCGTTTCCACCGCAGGAACTTTACCCAGGAACTAGGGACTTGGTCCGGTACTTGGTGTGTTTCCACCGCAGGAACCAGGACCTAAATAAAAGTTCCGGGTAAAAAAATGCCCCCCAGAAAGTCCCTGCTGGCGAGGTGGTACTTTTTCAAAGTTCCGGAACTTTCGGCGGCGGGACTTTGGCGCTAAACATTCTGATTGGTTGAGTTCACGCAGCATTGGTTGAGTTCAACCACCATTTATTCGGATCAACATTTTCCAAATATTACTGTTATTGTGTCATGAAATGTAATTTTAAAAGTATTTCAGGCGAGAATGTAGTTGTTTGAAACTCAAATCTGTTGTTTATTTATAAAGACAGCGCCTATTTAAAAATGTGTTTCGCCGATCTCATAGACGGTGAGCTCCACTCGATCAGCGGGAGCTCAGTCCTCATGTATCCGCAGAGAGCAGCCTCTCCTGGGATAGACCTTCTGATATGTGCCGCTGGCTCTGATGTGTCTTTAGTGGTTAAACGTAAAATATAATTCAGCTGCGGGGTAAATCTAACAGGTTTTCTTTGGTCTGTATTCAATTTATCTATATGTAAAAATGAAAATAAAAAGGCAAGTCTATATAATATTTCTTTCATTGTAATGGCTGTATATAACGTTACACTTATCCCTGAACTAAGTACATTTCTGCAGCTGTTATTATGTTTAAATGAAAATGAAAGGAGGCAATGGTATTTTATATCCTATTTGGTTTTATTGTAAATATACTGAGGGGAAAATTGAAGTAGCCAAAGCGATCTGAGTTCACGCAGCATTGGTTGAGTTCAACCACCATTCATTCGGATAATTTTCAAATATTACTGTTATTGTGTCATGAAATGTTATTTAAAAGTATTTCAGGCGAGAATGTAGTTGTTTCAAACTCAAATCTATGGTTTATTTATAAAGACAGCGCCTATTTAAAAATGTGTTTCGCCGATCTCTGCGACGGTGAGCTCCACTCGATCAGCGGGAGCTCAGTCCTCATGTATCCGCAGAGAGCAGCCTCTCCTGGGATAGACCTTCTGATATGTGCCGCTGGCTCTGATGTGTCTTTAGTGGTTAAACATAACATATAATTCAGCTGCGGGGTAAATCTAACAGGTTTTCTTTGGTCTGTATTCAATTTATCTATATGTTAAAATGAAAATAAAAAAGGCAAATTTATATAATATTTCGTTTCATTGTAATGGCTGCATATACACATTTCCCTGAACTAAGTACATTCCTGCAGTAGTTATTATGCTTAAATGAAAAAGAAAGGAGGCAGTGGTATTTGATATCATATTTCGTTCTATTGTAAATATACAGTAAGGAAAATTGCAGTAGCCATGACGAGCAGACTGAAGTTATCAAGTACGCTGCTGTTTATACATTTACCGGACTTGCGTCGTAGCGGACTTCACACTCCCGAGACGAATGCACAAAGTCTGAACCAACTACCTAGGATGCACGTCCAAAATTAGCGTTTTTTTTTTATTTTTTATCAGCGGTACTTTGTATTGAGAAACGCGCGCGGACCTACGTCACCAGTCTATTTGCCTAATCTACCCGGTACTTTACACTGCGGTGGAAACGCAGAAAGCAACAGGTCTGGGGGGAAAAAAGTTCCTGGGAAAAAAAGTTCCTGGTACAAATGTTCCGGGTAATTTCGGTGGAAACGCGGCATTTGTTTGGAGTTACAGGTGACGATATTCACAAAACTAAAGATTAAGAAATTGCGCAAATTGAAATTGCAACTTACACCCAATGGAAACACGTAAATTTCGCGAAAACTCCCATATATCGAAAAAGTTTCTACACTCGCATAAGGTGGTCTTTCAGGAAATTTGTAAAAAGAATATTCCGCAAAAATGCAATGGAATTTTTTTTTGTTTTGTTTTTCGCAATTACAGGTCATCTGGTATATGTAAAACTCACATGATAATTCTTTAACTATAACTAAAACCTTCAAGAAACGCCTCATACGTGGCCACCATTAATGCTTGGATAACCCCTTAGTTTCAGAAGCATCCCAGATGCGGCCCTCTGTGCTGCTTCACTAAAGATGCACGACTATGTTTCCTATGATTAAAAATTATGGCTAGTGCGATGGCTTCGATGCATGTTAATCTACCAACCCCTGTTGCCATGACTTATCGTAAGAGGAAATAATTACATTTTAGTCACATAAGATCAGTTAATGGAAACGCTATCATTTTACAATTTTTTTTCTCCAACATCTATAAAATATCGCAAAAGGTTTGTTCAAATCTTTAATGGAAATGCAGACTCTAGCTGCCTCTGAAAGCACATACGTTCTTAGTAGGCACTACATTTGGTGAAGAACTTTATTTTCTGACAGTTAAAAGTCTGTTTTATATTGTATGAATGTGTAGTATAAATAATATGCAGATTAACAACGTCTGCCATTTTGGCATGTGATTTATGGCGTTGAATTGCATTCATAACTCCTCTCCTATGACCTCATGGGATACTTAAGTGTCTGTGGATGTGCACTTCAAAATCTCATCCTAAATAGGTCATCCAGGTACTTTTTATGTCTATGAATACAATGAATTTGGACATTGTGTCACATATTGTTTATGCTTACAATATAGTAGAGAATTACTAGACGTTCATTCCAGAATGAATCAGAGTTTTTGAACGAATCAGTTGTGATTCAAATGACTCATTTATAAAGAAAGTCTGCTTATCACAACCTCCTAGCATAACAATATAACCTGAAAATCTCCTGACAGTTTGTCTGGGGCACACAAACACAGATAAGCCGAGTGAGATGGCAAAAAATGCTAGTGCTGTTGAACACTCTTGGAATGTCCAATCAAATATGAGTCTTGAAACCATCTTTATTATTGTATTGCATTAATTCTGTTTATTTAGCATTAAAACGTGTCGACCTGGTTCTATATAAACTCCAGGAGTAGATTGTGACATATAAGGGGGATTTTTCAAACCCTATAAACCAGGTACATTGTACACAGGTGTTTAAATGACTCAAGCATTACTCACATGGACCAACCCCTCCTCCACTACAAACTTATCTGAGTTCACAAACATCTGAAACCACATCATAAGCTCAGCAAGTCGGTAGCCAAAAAAAAAAAAAAAAAAAAAAGATTTAAAAGGAACACCGTATACTATATGTGTAATAGTGCGTTTCAAATGCTTAAAGATTGTGTCTTTGCCCTAACTGGTGGATTTTTTTGAAGGTGACCGTTAGACAGGCTAATGAAGCAGTCATTCAGACGGCCACAGCATGGAAAGCCTGCTAGGGTTGAGTTACAGTGAGGAAGGACACAGCGAGGAACTAGAGTTTTGCCGTTGCAGATGAGTGGAAGATGTGTAGAGCTCATATGTCGCTTTAAAAACAATAGGCTGATCCAAATGCGCAGTCAGCCAATGCAGCAGAAAACAATACGGCATGTTTAAAGGCCAAACACAGCCGGTGTAGAGTCTGTACACACACCGCCTGGCTGGGAGATTTACTGTCATAACATCAGCTGGAAACCAGCCTGCATGTGAAGAGCCCTACCGTGAATGTCAATGTGAATGCTATTAATTGTGTGTTTAGCTAGTTGTTTAAATAAATTCTGAAGTAGTAAATGAAAAACAAATAAATACAGTCAATTCACATCTATAAAAATTGTAAATAAAAGTTTCCTAGTCCAGTAAATTCTTCAGTTAAAAATAGACAGGAAGGCATTATCAATGTTATCAATCAGTTTTGGTTCCCCAAAGAACCTTACAGTGCAGTTCTTAAAAGAACCATTTTTGTGTGTGTCTGTGTGTGTGTGTGTGTGTGTGTGTAGTATATTTTAATAATTTAAAGAACCTTTTTCCACTGTAAAGCACCTTTTGTGGAATGAAAATGTACCATGTGCCAATAAAGAATTTTTTTTAAGTCTGCATGAAATCAACATGAACTTTATTTACTTCACTAGCGCACATTGTTAGTCTTGATGTAAACAATTAATCAGTGCAAGTTAATCCGCTGAATTTTTTGTTTTGTTTTTGTAATCTTTAATCAAAATCTGAAAATGTACTTCCCTCTGGAACGGAATTCCTTTTTTGATGACATCAGTTTGATGGCTTTGGCAGAATATCCTTAAACGCACTCTCCAACCGTTAGATTGAGAAGCTCAAAAATAAAACCATGCCCTCTGTTGAATATACTGTTTCAGTTGGAAATACGTCACTAGACTGAAATAAAGTCGACAGCAACTTCCGGTTCACGCAAACTTTGAGTGAAAGTCTGCAAGCCTGTAATAAAATGCGATGAGTCATGGTGATGCAGCAGGTGGTTTGAAGGAAAGGGTCTTCACAGCTCATAATCAGACTCTCTCCCACTGTTCTCCTTCCTCCTGCTGTCAGAGAGTGTGTCTGTAAATGTTACAGTAGGCTGGAGAGAGAAAGGTGTATGTTTCAGGTTTTTAGTTTTAGAGCCTGTCATAACTCGATCAAACAATGAATCTATCCAATATCTTGAATTTACAAATAATATTAAATGTATTAAGCAAATGCTGTCATCCATAGTGATTGGAAGGAGCTTTGAATGTTGTTGCCAAGGGGTGTGACTGAGTACTCTACCAAGTAGTTGGTAAAATATATTTTTTTCCCATTAACTTAATGCCTGTAGACAGCAAATCATATTGGTGAAGGAAAAGCACTTTTACAGTAATTCAATGGAAATCCTTCTGGTAAGTGAAGGTTAATTCTTATTTAGAGTATTAATTCAGTCTGTCCCGCACTATTGATGCATCTACTCGGGCATAATTTTTAAGTGTATTATCAACTTGAATGCCATTGCAAACATTATACGGCTTTTTAAGACTGCTGTTTTTCACCCATTTTGAAATCAGTATAATTTGTGGAGAGATGAAAAAACAAAACTAGATATTGCAACAATAATAGACACCAGCTTTGACAAGGGTTTGCATGAATGGGCTTAAGAGAGACATTATAAAAAAATGGGATGATGAATTCCTTTTTATTTATTTTCCAAATTCCATTTTTAATTTTTTTATGTTTCTGGATTCCATTTTTTTTTTTTAATTTTTTGTAGACTCTGTTTTAATGGTTAAATTAATGGTTTCAACGATATTACATTTGTAAAGCCCTATGAAATGTTTTCCTTTTTTTTTAACCAAATTCCATTAATTTCCATAAATTTTCTGGATTCCATTTTATTGGTTTTATTAAATATTAATCATCAAAAATCATCTCTAATTAATTTAAAACAAGTTATTTAAAAAACATTACTACTGTGTTGTGTATTTAAAAAAAATAACTGTTAAATGAAGTTTCGTAAAAAAAAAATTCTGGTAAATATTCCTTTAAAAATAATATTTAAAAAATAATTTGATTAGTAGTAGTACTACCATTACATTAAGTGATATTTCTGTCACAGTTTCTTCAAGTTAAACCAAACTTTTATTTTGATGGGTTGATGTGAAGACTTTTAGGTTTCTGATTGTATATGGTATAGTTTTACTCAAGAAATGATAAGATGTTCATATATTGAGGCAGCAGAGGCTGAAAACACCTCAAGTGTTGCACACACTTCAGTATGTGTATAGTAAATGAAGCCGCGCATCTCCGTCACTCATTCACACAGAGCACACAACAACTTGCTAGTTTCAATGTTAAAAAATCCTGAGATACAGAGAGATATTACAGAGATAAAACTAATAGAAGTTTGGACTCCTTGAGTTAGAGTTAGCAATTTTACTGATGCATATACTGCACATTTGTGCTCTCATTTGTAATTGAAGCAGGTGCAGCCATTCATCAACTGAACAGGCAAAGGGCATACAAGAAAAACTGGTGCCCTATCCTGCTTTCCCAGTCAGGTATAAGGAACGGTGCTTTCATTCGAATGGAATTTCCACGGCGTACGGCCATCGCATATCCATTATCCTTATTGTCCTGTATCTAATTACCGTGCCTGTTGTTGTGACCTGGGCAGCACTCCAAGTCTCCTCAAGCACACGAGTGCTCAGATCTGCTGGAGTGCATTTCCAGGTCTTCCTTTTGTTTTGCTCAGTCTTGTCGCCACATGGCCCCAGTTCTGGACTGGCTTTAGAACGAAAGCGCACCATCTCACTTCCTTTCCCATTGTGTACGTCCTATTGAGAGACAATAGGTCACCTAAAGAGAAAGCTCTCAAGGAGACTTTCACAAGCTACACTGAATTATTCATAATAGGTGATCGACTATATAGTGAAATTGTATGTCTATTCTTGGCAATGACATTAACTAGTTGTGGGAGGAAGGTCACCCACAAGGGAGGCTTGAAAAGCTCCAGGCGTTGATTACAAACAGGCTTGCACATTGACTAGCATCCCGACATTTTATAACATGCCTGTACTTGTAAATTACACATTTTCCCTGCAGACTAACTATGGGGAGTTTGCAACATCACTGCGCGAGTGAATTACACACTTGCTTGTTTTACCTCTTTCGTTCTTCGCCCCTGGAAAGGATGTCGACTGGGAGTTTGATGGAATTAAGAGGAAGTTCTGGGTTTTTGGATTTAAGTTTCCATCAGGCCCTATCAGGGTCTTTTTGTCTCATCGTACAATAACAATGAGCAGAGTGTGGAAAAGACTCCTTAAAACAATAAATAGTGTATTTTGTGAGTATGTTTGGACGTATTAGTGATTAGGTGGACGATAACTGATAATCCTGGAATACATGTCAACACAATAGAGAGGAAAGAAACCAATAGTTGGAAAAAACAATAAGTTAGAGGAGACAAACACAATACTGTGACTGTGAAGAATGTTAGGCTTATTTGTTTGTGTAGAGCTTAAAGGAACACTCCACTATTTTTTTTAAATGGGCTCCTTTTCCAACTCTCCTAGAGTTAAACAGTTGAGTTTTACCATTTTCGAATCCATTCAGCCGATCTCTGGGTCTAGCGGTAGCACTTTTAGCTTAGCTTAGCATAGATCACTGAATCTGATTAGACCATTAGCATCTCACTCAAAAATTACCAAATAGTTTTTATATTTTTTGTGTACTAAGACTGACGGATAATTAAAAGTTCAGATTTTTTGGGCCGATATGGCTAGAAACTATACTCTCATTTCAGCTTAATAATGGGTGCAGCTGCTAATCACAACTTTTCATTTCACTTTTCACTTAGTGTACAATGTAACCACAGAAGAGTCAAGTTTTAAATAGGAAAAATATAGAAACTCTTTTGTCATTTATGATGCTAACATATCATAAATGACCAAACGCTAATCTATGATGCTAGATGCTAACGGTCTAATCAGATTCAATAATCTGTGTTAAGTTAAACTAAAAGTGCTAGCGCCAGACACAGAGATTGGCAAATGACTTTTTCAAAAAAGTGGAGTGTTCCTTTAATAAGCCTAATTATTTTAGATCATTACATACAATTTCGTTGCCATATTTAAATGGATAGTTCACTGAAAAAATATTCACACTCCTGTTGTTCCAAACCTAGTAAGACCTTCGTTCATCAGAACACAAATGAAGATATCTGTGGTGAAAATCTGAAAGCTTTCTGACCCTGCATAGACAGCAAAACAATAAACAAGTTCAAGGCCCAGAAAGGTAGTAAGGACATTATTTAAATAGTTCATATGACATCATTGGTTCAACCATGATGTTATGGAGCTATGGGAATACTTTTTGTGCACAAAGAAAACAGAAATAATGGTTTTATTATCAAAAATGTCTTCATTTGTGTTCTGATGAATGAAGGTCTTACGCATTTGGAACGACATGGGGGTGAGTAATTAATGACAGAATTTTCATTTTGGGGTAAACTTTCCCTTTAATTTGATTAAAGAATGTTTTAAGCATTGTTGGATTTACATTGATATAAACTACATTGACATTCTGTTTGTAGCTCATGTGGAGAACGAGGAGCAGTACACTCAAGCTCTGGAGAAGTTTGGAGAGAACTGTGTTTACCGAGATGACCCTGACTTGGGATCAGCCTTCCTGAAGTTCTCAGTCTTCACAAAGGAGCTCACAGCCCTCTTCAAGAACCTGGTGAGGACATTTATTGTGCATTTATGTGATATTTATATAGAGCAAATTGGTTTCAGATATCCTACCTTTTGCTGTTAACATGCCTTGACCTCTGGGCCCAAAAACTGATCTGGAGTCATTGGCCTACTGGGTGGATCAACTTTCATGAATGTGTTTTAGGAGTTACTAGTGCTGCTACTTAAAAATATATTAAGCTGAACATTATCAGTCACTTTGTAATTTATGATTTAGGATGTTGTCTTGATTGTGATTTTGTTTTAAGGAAAGCTAATGAATAATTCCGCTAACATCATGTTTGCATGAATACCACTTAAACGTCTAATTTCTCTCCCGCTGCAACAGACCTTTTTATTTCCTCTAGTCTTTGTGTTTATCTCTGATTGCAATTAAAGAAAGACAATTGCACAGCTGGGAAGAAAGAGATTTTTTAATGTGGTGCTTTTACTCTCTAGTTTCAGAACATGAATAACATCATTACCTTCCCATTGGACAGTCTGCTAAAGGGAGATCTGAAAGGGGTTAAAGGGGTAAGTTCATTACTTTAAGCCAATAAACAGTTTCTTTTGCTTTTTGGCAGTTTTTCAGCAGCATATTGATCAGTGCTTGTCTCAAGGTGTTTCAGACACATGCACATCAGCCAGTACATAATGGATGGATAATATTCCTTGGCACACAGGTCTCAAGTTTCATGCGTAGTCAGTTAAATTTACGAAGTGACTGAATTTACCCCATGATATGTATCAGATAATATATATAACATTTGACTTTTCATTTTATTTTATACAATTATTATTAGATTATAATTAATTATATCAATATATTAAAATACGTATTTATATATTATCTAATATTTCTTATTGATAAATAATATTACAGTGTTCGAGTTAGGCTGATTGAATGTTGTGCCTAGATATGGTTGGGCTTTGGACTCTCATTTAAATAGCAGTGCAACATTCCACTTTTAAACACAGTGTTCCAAAAATTCCATTGGTTGAATATGTCTGACAGAAACTCTAATACCAGTCTTAGAACCCTGTATGTCTGTTTACACTCACACGAACACGCTTGAGCAGAAGACAGCTGGTAGAAGCTCTATACTGGACTGATTCTCAGAATGTCCTTCCAGGCCGCTTCAGTTCATTAATGTCCATCGTGACCTCCTGACCTTCTCTGCACCATGTGATCGGCTTGTTGGCTCTTAGGGGGAGTCTGATGTGATTTACTCTTAATGAGGCGCTTCACTCAGCTCCTTGTCTGGTTTCCCAGGAGACTTCAGTTTCTCTGTCTCGCTGTGATGGGGCTGAAAAAGACATTCTGCCTAGGTGAAGTGATTCTTTTAAATGTGTAGTTAAAAATTAAAGCACGGTTAACCAAATCAGTGAGACCCTACAGGCATTAATTGGGCCTTATTAGAGAACTAATGTGTTTGGACCTACACAGTGACCTACAAGTGCTTCTTTTTCCGTCTGAGGTAGCAATCACAACATCACCTATAGTGGTACTATTTCTCATACCAAATGCATTGGCTAAATTCATTTACTTGATGGATGAAGATGTAAATCCTGCTTTGTGTCAGTTTGCTGTAGAGCTGATTGGGAGCACACTGTTGGCTGCATTTATGAAATGGTCTCAGAACGGTCTGCGTTAGCATCAAGCTTGATTCAGGCACCCTCCATGTTTGTCCACATGGATCGGGCGTTTTGGGAAAGTGAAACCGATATTTTTTTAAAACGTGTCCTAGAGTGGATAAACATGAAAACACTGCCTTTGTGTTTTCGTCTGGACAGCGAATCCGTATATTTTCTGAAATAATGACGTCATTAGCCCACGGCTCGCCCCTAGTCAGACACCGCTACGTCACATAACACAAACTAGAACACTGAACGATTGTCTTTTTATTAGATAACATGAACACAGATTAATAAATGTATTACGTTTGTATACTGCGCACAAGGTTTATGCACATAGTCCAAGTCTTCTTCTCTGTTTTTAGTGCATCTCTGTGGCAGAATTACAGCGCCATGTACTGGTCTGGCATGTGTACTACATTGTTTTGTGTCGGTTTTGTGGTTTCATGTAGATGCAGATATTTCTTGATACGAAAAAAAAAAAAAAAAAAGATTGGACATGAAAAGTTCTGGCTTCTTGTGGACGTAGCAGAGCACATTAGGGTGACACCGCTAATGGGAGGAGATTATAGGTCTTGTCTTCGGCCGTCATTCCAGTCATTAACCTGAACCTGAACCATTAACACATCAATTGGATCTTTGAAATGAAATGGCTTTGGTGTTATTATGAGGTCATCTGTTCTGATACCTGTCTTTGGCTTTATAGTCTGTTAAATATTCTTCTACATTAATGTGAAGTGTTAATTTTTTTTGCCCCTTTTTGTTTCTTAGATTATTTAGTAAGTTTACTTGTTGTTCTCTTGGTAATTAAAAATTTATTTAAAATGTACATATTTTTCAGTTAAGTTTTTTTTATTTATTTTTTTATTCTGGGGCAGAAGATTGTAGCATCCGGTTACTCAAGATGTTTGTTAAATTCTCATTTATTAAGTCATTTTTTTTCACTATTGTTACCTTATCACTATTTTAGATGGGGAGGAATGTGACAATGATAGTTAATACTAATTAATTAATCTTGTAAATGGTTAGGGATTGTAATATGTCGGAAAGTTTAACCGTCAACTTCCCATTTCTTGACCCTGAGTTGCATGGCATCTAAAATGTTGAGGGAGGCAGAGTTGCGATCCTCATAAAACCGAGGCACAGACGAGCTGACATCATGCCAAAATCTCTTAACTTGATGATGATGCTGTGTTTTCCTCAGCTGCATCTATTGTCTTACGGTGTGTGTTTATGAATGACACTTCCTCTGTTCAGTCAGTTGGACGGTTTTGTCTGTCTCAGAGGGAGTGATGTCAGCGCTGAAGCCCGCTCAGCTGTGAAACCCACCCACTCAAGCTTTTTTAGACCCCTCTGGCTAATAGATGTTGCGTTCTGAAAGTCCAGGTGACACTATGTGACTCAGCTTGTTTGAGACATGTATCCTGGTGCTGTGGGGTAAGGAATGATGATTTATAGTTCAGTCAAAGCAACATGAAGCAGCTCGAGGCGACAGTGTGTAATGCCATTCAGAAATGCCTCCCTTTGTCTTTCTTTGTCCACTCTCTTCTGTGTTCACAAGTTAATAGGCTAAATTGCTGAACGGTCATTCTCTGAATCCCTGAAGTGGCCCTGTTGCTGGTTTAAGATCCATCTTATAATGAGCCCTAAAAATCACTCTCATTCAAACTGTTTTAAAAACAGCCCCAAACTAGAACTGCAACTGGCCACCATTTTAAAAGTAGATTAATTTAGCAAAATGCATAAATAGATTTCTGTATAATGTGGTGTTATTGTGAGGCAAAATATTTTTAAATTTTGAGGTTATATTACAAAGTGATAGGTAATTGAGTTTGAATAACCCAAAACACAATGTTTACTTGTATGATGAATGAGCCTGTTCATCTCTGTTGCACCGTGTTTGATTCAAAATATAAAACCATAACAACAAATATAACAAAATTGTCTATTTTAAGATTTCTAATATATTTCACTATTATAATGTGCGATCACATACATTTTTAGTCGATTATTTAAATTGTAATATGTAATTTTGGTCACACTTTAATTTAAGGTCCAATTGAATTTTGCTTGAATAAACTTCTAATTGGCTGCTTATTAATAGTTAGTAAGGTAGTTGTTAAATTCATGTATTTAACTTAACATAATAACAATTAAATAGAAACATTGTAAGTTATTATAATGGTTACAATTCCTCAGTTATGCAAGAAGCAGCTACAGAAAATGAGCAATGAACATTTACATTACCAAAGAACATCATAACTGACTTTCATCCAGCGCAAGTTTTAAGCACTTAAAAAAAAAACACTTCCATTATAATCAGTGCACTTTAAAAAATGCACTTTAAAAACCACATGTTATAATCAGTGAAGCTGTATGATAAATACACTAACTTAGGGATGCAGCTATCAATTCTTTTTGTAATCGATCAATCTAGCACTTAATCGATCGATTAATCTGATAATTAATGCAATAATGCATAACGGAAATGATGTGGCTGAAAATGATCAAACATTTGGCTTTTATTTCTAAAAAAACTAAAAACAAAACGGAGGTATTGAAAATATCTGTTTTATGTAGATTTCTACACCTGCAGCATTTACCATTAGGCTACTAACAAATAATATATAATTTCTGGGGTGAGCCTATTCGATATGGTAACCTAGCAACCTGTGTGTGTGTGTGTGTGTGTGTGCACGCGTGCCGTGCGTGAGGAAGAGTGAAGCCCCAGTCAGACCAGTTGCTTCATTGCAGTTTGGTACGGCAGAAATACATACATTCATTTTCAATAGTACGCTGCATTTGGTTTGCATCACTTGCATTGCAGTGCATTTTAGGTGAAGCATCCATTCGAAAAATCGTGCCGCTTTACTCTTTGCCATCGCGCCAACTAAATTAAAAATGTATCGCACGCTATGGTGTGCTTCCTGAACATTGAACAATGGTCCGTGTGAATCAGATCCCTGCACGTATAGTAATAGGAATTTAACAAGGTATCGAGGCAGAGTTTTGGCCTCAAGGAATTTTTGTTATCGAGTAACTCGATGAATCGTTTCAGCCCTACACTAAACATGCTTGAGTTTATACCATATGTTTCTAAAGCATTTCCGCACTGCATCGCTAAAGATAGGTGCCTAGTTAATTGCCTTGCTATCATTAAAGGCATCAACAATTGGCAATATCTCTTGACTATCACTGATACCCCAACAATTATGTAACGTGAAATAAGTTATATATCATTTATACATATACATGTATTCATATTTAAATGGGCACTTCTCGTCTCTTCTCATTTCTGTTACATTGATTAAAGTATGGAATTTTTGGAGAATCAATGTGGAAATAATTTTCTTGTCAAACTCCTCTTACTGAACCATTATTACTGGCACAGATGAGACTGTTTTCAGCACAACTCAAGCTGTGTGCAACATCTGTTATGGAAGCACAATAACAGAGTTGGTAGGACTCTTAGGAAGTCCCTCGACAAACACAGCCTTCTGTTATTAGAGTCAACCCTCAGTAGAGCTGCTGGAGAATGCTCTGTTTACACTAGAAACATTGCCTTAAATCTTTCAAATGATGTCATTGCAGAATACAGCACTGGCGTTACATCAGGTACTTTCTTTGTGAGGATGACATCATGTGTGATGGCGCACACTGAGCTTGGCATCTGAGTGGTGAATTTATGCCACTCTTCAGCTAGTCTAAGCTTCAAACCTTGCCATTTTTGTGCAAAACTAAAGCTGCTATCTGATTGGCTGGCTGATACATCAAATCTGAAACACCCTTGATATGTTGTTAATGTTCTTCAGTGCATTCCGCACACAACCAATGAGCCAAGTTTGAACTGTGTGACAATGCTGTATCATGATGTTAAAAAAAACCCACAAAAACACACAAAAAGCATCTGCGGTGTGGACCAGACATTATGGTGACACTAAAACGTCTGGTTCTGAGAGACGATGCTTCTGCCCAGGCCTGTTTTTTTTTTTTTTTCTTTCCTTCTCTTAGATATTTGGGTTAAGCTGCAGATGTCAAAATGAAAGTTGAGTCATACTCCAAACCTGTCTAATGAATATCCTCTCTCTTTCTTTTGCAGGATCTCAAGAAGCCCTTTGATAAAGCCTGGAAAGACTATGAGACTAAAGTGTAAGACATTTTCTTAAGAATTCATTTATTTCTGTTGTGCATGTTTGCTTAAACCTTGAAAATTAATTCATTTGAAAGGAAATGTCGGTGTCCTGAGTGTCAACTGACGGATCAGTGGTGCCCAGCACTCTGGATAATGAGCTGTCATTGTTACCACCTCACTTCCTGTATTCCTATCCTCTGCTATTACACTGATTGCTGTGCATGCCACAATGTATGACATTTATGTAGCACTTTTTATATATTTTCCAAGCTGCAAGGGACATTCTTTACTGAAAGGGTAATATATTTTCTTACAACACGTCATTAGATTAATTGATTTACCGTTGAAGCCAGGTGCTGTATTTTTTAATATCATCGCTGTATTCCATCATTGGCAGTTTTGCTCAGTCAAATACATGTTTCACCCCCATCGCCGGATCTAATCTCCGGTGTTTGATTGTGACTGATACCTTCATGTTTCCAGACAGAAAGAAATGAAATCACCCTCTAACGTGACTCTGGCCCTGACTCCATTAAACTGGTTTTCATCATCACCGCCGCTACAGTTTGAGTTCACTTCGATCTCTGTGTCTGTGCAAAGCTGTCAGCTTTCTCGCAAGTTGCAGTTTGAGCTGCAGGCTTCATTTGTGCAAATATCCTGCTAATGAGTATGCTGAAGATCTTGCGGTGTTTGTTTAAGAGACAATGAACCTGCCACTGAAAATAATTTGGTGCTCAGGAGAGCAGATGAACAGCAGGAAACATCAAACCACAATTCACATTTACTTATTTTTTTTGGCGTGTTTTTCTTTCTCCCAAAGATGAAGGTAACACTCCACCATTTTTGTGTTGTGGTTTAACTGGTTTGAAATTGAACAATCTTTGTTGCGAGAAATGGTGGACTGTTCTTTACAGTCATCGGGTGAAGTGATGTACTGACATGAGGGAGTCTGTTTAGGCTTGTTTTTAACATCTGTCAGATGTACACATTCAATTACTAAAGAAATCATTGGGGAAGTTGCTTAAATAAAAGAGACATCTCAACAAAAAGCTAATTAAATTTAATTATTACTAAGAGTTATATTTTTGGACTTTGGACTTGATTTTACTACACCACTTTTTGGATTTTTTATGTAATGTCAAAGATAAGTTGTAATATTTATATCATGTATTTTATTGCTTTCACCATGAAAATAACCATAAAATTTGGCTTGACACTAACACACTAATTTTTTCTCTTTCTTAAGATAAAAGAAAACTTTTTTTGAAATGGTTCATTGAATTTAAAAAGCGCATAAAAATTCATTGAAACTATAAAAAGTAATAATTATCATTATAAACATTAAGATAATAGATAGTCTTCATTTACTTACACTCATGTCACAGGATCACAGGATATTTTGAAGAATGTTTCGGAACCAAGCCAATGATTTTCATTAGACCCACTAAATTTATTTAGTGCTCAGCAGAGGATAGAAATGCATACGATTTTTAGAGTCAATTATTTTTATTTTGGATAAACAGTCCCTTTAAAGTGTTAGTTCACCCAAAAATGAAAATGAGTCTGTGTTTTACTTACCCCCGAGGCATCCCTAGGTGTATATGACTTTCTTCTTTTAGACAAATCCAGTCAGAGTTATAATAAAAATTGTCTTTGATCTTTAAAGCTCTATCATTGCAGTCAGCGGGTGTTGCATTCCTTCAATCCAAAAGAAGCTAAATAAAAAGCGCCCTTCCATAAAAACAAATGTCTCACACGGCCTCCTGTAGCGAGTCGATGCGTTTTTGTAAGAAAAATATACATATTTTAAATGTAGATGAAAGTCATATACACCTAAGATGCCTCTGGAGTAAGTAAAACGCTGCCTAATTTTCATTTTTGGGTGAACTAACCCTTTAAGTTAATAGTCTTGCTTCTCCCCAACACTGAACCTAATACAGAAATCCAAATTGTTGTCATAAGCAGCTCCTCATGCTAACATCACTTGGTTTAGCGCTTGATGCATTTTATCACAGTCTTTTTTTTTTTTTTACCTTTTCATTTTCTTCTTTGACAAGAAATGTTTTTTTTTTTTTTTTTGGAAACGGCTTCTAGTGTTCAGCCATCTCTTAAACACTTCTCCTTGCTAGGCTTCAAACTCTGAAAGCAGAGGTTCCAGAAATGGCCAGCCTGCTTCAGCTGAGAGCGTATAAAGGCCTAAACCAAACGCATGAGGCTCTCTCTGGAATTCTGTGTCTGAGAGCAGGGCCCTCCTTCCCCGCAGAGGAAATGCTGCATCCGTAACGTGGGGTACAATATGCCGCTGGAGCATATAAAAAAAGAATGCCCTGCTGCATGAGTGTTTCCTGTGCGTGTGTTTGCGATTGTGTGTCCAAATTTTTTTTAAGGTGGTCTATGTGTTCCACACAGTTCTAAAATCGAGAAGGAGAAAAAAGAGCACGCCCGACAGCACGGAATGATCCGGACAGAGATCAGTGGAGCGGAGATAGCAGAGGAGATGGAGAAGGAGCGCCGTTTCTTTCAGCTTCAGATGTGTGAGGTCAGAGACGACTCATTTCATCGTAGAATCCTGTAATAGGCATTTCTTTTATGGCGTATGTGCTTCAGTCTCCTCTGTCGTTTTGTTACAGTACCTCCTCAAAGTCAATGAAATCAAAATCAAGAAAGGTGTCGACTTGCTTCAGAATCTCATCAAATACTTTCATGCACAGTGCAAGTAAGTCTGGCCGCGTTTCTAAATCTTTCTCTTAAATATAAGGCTCGAACAAATAATTAAATCACCCCCATGACATCCAAAATGTTAATGTCTTTCTTCAGTCAAGAAGAAATTAAGGTTTATTAGGAAAGCATTTCAGTATTTTTCTCTATATAGTGTACTTCAATGGGAGCCAATGGGATTATGGTCCAAATTGCAGTTTCAGTGCAGCATTAAAGAGCTCTACAGGAGGAATAAGGGTCTTATCTAAAGAAAAAATCTGTAATTGTTTTACAAAAAAAAAAAAGATAAAAATTATATACATTTTAACCACAAATGCTCATCTCGCACTAGCTTAGAATTTACATTTATTACTACAACTAGCCACTAACTTCTGTTTAAAACTCAACTTCACACATTGCGTAATCATGTTGAAAAGGTCAAGCACGACGTAAGCAGAAGTAGTAGTTTGGACTTGCATCGCAGAGCTAGTGCAAGTCAAGTATTTGTGGTTAAAAAGTATATAAATGTTTCTTTTTTTAGAAAATTACGGATAGTCACTAAGCGAGACCCTTATTCCTTGGCTGGGATTGTTTAGAGCCCTTTGAAGCTCCATTGAAACTACAATTTGGACCTTCAACCCGTTGGCCCCCACTGAAGTCCACTATATGGAGAAAAATCCTGTAATGTTTTCCTCAAAGACCTATGTTGTTCCAGTGTTGTGTTTATCATGCCTTCAACAAAAATGGAGCGTTTGTTTAATTATTTGGAAATTAACTGGCATTATGTCTTCTGTCCTAGCTTCTTTCAGGATGGTCTCAAAGCAGTGGACAACCTCAAACCCTCAATAGAGAAACTCGCTACAGACTTGCACTCGGTGAGAGATTTTTCAAAGCTGAAACACTGACATGCCAACCTTTTACTGGCTCACACCACTGATCTCTAGGTCAATTCTCTTTTTGACCTTCACAAAACCTTCTGTTTCCACTGCTGGATTTGTGTTCAGATCAAACAGGTACAGGATGAAGAACGCAGGCAGCTAACCCAGTTACGGGACGTGTTAAAGACCACTCTGCAAGTGGAGCAGAAAGAGGTTAGTCCTTTCTCAAATAAGATCCCACGCAATTCACAGCAGTCTACAAACTACAGCACTATTCAAAGAGCGTCTATAGCTCAGTTTGAAGTGTGTCTGAATGAAAATGGTTTAGATCTTCTGCTCAGCAAACACTGAATGGGAAACTGGTCATCAGCCTCTACTACTGCCTTATCTTCCTGCCAATTTTCTCACCCTCTTAATCTTTAGTCACTCTCAATACATTTAAGTGTTTCCTCAATCAACTAGTTTTGGCATATATGATAACAGACATTAAGAGATTACACACATTTAATCTAAATACAAATAATCAGAAGTTAGCAATCTTTTGGACTCCACGTGAACAAGTAAGAATTCAATTTGTCTCGCCATCCAGGTTACACATGACATCCCTGTATAATCAGTAAATCCAATCAATCTATTTCTTTATTCATGTATTTATTTATTGCCCACCTTCCTATTTTATTTTACTAACAGCCTTGTTTACTATTGGAGTACACTTTATTTGTTTTCAACCTATTTTAGATTTTATTTTGTTTTATTTTATTTTTTATATTTTTTTATTAATTTTTTTGCCCTGTTTACTTCAGGATTACACTATATATATATATATATATATATATATATATATATGTGTACTTTGGGATGACTGTCCTGCAGGAAAGTCCACTAATCATCAGCTTCAGTCTTTGCACCATAGG